>NC_054539.1:0-152500 GCF_017654505.1 Polyodon spathula | reverse complement strand
TCTTCAATCAGAGACTCATAGATAATGTTGAGGATATTGTGCTGGGGAATAGCAATCTTCAATCAGAGACTCATACATAATGTTGAGGATATTGTGCTAGGGAATAGCAATCTTCAATCAGAGACTCATACATAATGTTGAGACTATTGTGCTGGAGAATATCAATCTTCACTCAAAGACTCATAGATAATGTTGAGGATATTGTGCTGGGGAATAGCAATCTTCAATCATAGACTCATAGATAATGTTGAGGATATTGTGCTGGGGAATAGCAATCTTCAATCAGAGACTCATAGATAATGTTGAGGATATTGTGCTGGGGAATAGAAATCTTCAGTCAGAGACTCATAGATAATGTTGAGGATATTGTGCTGGGGAATAGCAATCTTCAATCAGAGACTCATAGATAATGTTGAGGATATTGTGCTGGGGAATAGCAATCTTCAATCAGAGACTCATAGATAATGTTGAGGATATTGTGCTGGGGAATAGCAATCTTCAATCAGAGACTCATAGATAATGTTGAGGATATTGTGCTGGGGAATAGCAATCTTCAATCAGAGACTCATAGATAATGTTGAGGATATTGTGCTGGGGAATAGCAATCTTCAATCAGAGACTCATAGATAATGTTGAGGATATTGTGCTGGGGAATAGCAATCTTCAATCAGAGACTCATAGATAATGTTGAGGATATTGTGCTGGAGAATAGCAATCTTCAATCAAAGACTCATAGATAATGTTGAGGATATTGTGCTAGGGAATAGCAATCTTCAATCAGAGACTCATAGATAATGTTGAGGATATTGTGCTGGGGAATAGCAATCTTCAATCAAAGACTCATAGATAATGTTGAGGATATTGTGCTGGAGAATATCAATCTTCAATCAAAGACTCATAGATAATGTTGAGGATATTGTGCTGGGGAATAGCAATCTTCAATCAGAGACTCATAGATAATGTTGAGGATATTGTGCTGGGGAATAGCAATCTTCAATCAGAGACTCATAGATAATGTTGAGGATATTGTGCTGGGGAATAGCAATCTTCAGTCAGAGACTCATAGATAATGTTGAGGATATTGTGCTGGGGAATAGCAATCTTCAATCAGAGATTCATAGATAATGTTGAGGATATTGTGCTGGAGAATATCAATCTTCAATCAAAGACTCATAGATAATGTTGAGGATATTGTGCTGGGGAATAGCAATCTTCAATCAAAGACTCATAGATAATGTTGAGGATATTGTGCTGGGGAATAGCAATCTTCAATCAGAGACTCATGGATAATGTTGAGGATATTGTGCTAGCGAGTAGCAATCTTCAATCAGAGACTCATAGATAATGTTGAGGATATTGTGCTGGAGAATATCAATCTTCAATCAAAGACTGATAGATAATGTTGAGGATATTGTGCTGGGGAATAGCAATCTTCAATCAGAGACTCATAGATAATGTTGAGGATATTGTGCTAGGGAATAGCAATCTTCAATCATAGACTCATAGATAATGTTGAGAATATTGTGCTGGAGAATATCAATCTTCACTCAAAGACTCATAGATAATGTTGAGGATATTGTGCTGGGGAATAACAATCTTCAATCAGAGACTCATAGATAATGTTGAGGATATTGTGCTGGGGAATAGCAATCTTCAATCAGAGACTCATAGATAATGTTGAGGATATTGTGCTGGGGAATAGCAATCTCTAATCAGAGACTCATAGATAATGTTGAGGATATTGTGCTGGGGAATAGCAATCTTCAATCAGAGACTCATAGATAATGTTGAGGATATTGTGCTGGGGAATAGCAATCTTCAGTCAGAGACTCATAGATAATGTTGAGGATATTGTGCTGGGGAATAGCAATCTTCAATCAGAGATTCATAGATAATGTTGAGGATATTGTGCTGGGGAATAGCAATCTTCAATCAGAGACTCATGGATAATGTTGAGGATATTGTGCTAGGGAATAGCACTCTTCAATCAGAGACTCATAGATAATGTTGAGGATATTGTGCTGGAGAATAGCAATCTTCAATCAAAGACTCATAGATAATGTTGAGGATATTGTGCTGGGGAATAGCAATCTTCAATCAAAGACTCATAGATAATGTTGAGGATATTGTGCTGGGGAATAGCAATCTTCAATCAGAGACTCATGGATAATGTTGAGGATATTGTGCTAGCGAGTAGCAATCTTCAATCAGAGACTCATAGATAATGTTGAGGATATTGTGCTGGAGAATATCAATCTTCAATCAAAGACTGATAGATAATGTTGAGGATATTGTGCTGGGGAATAACAATCTTCAATCAGAGACTCATAGATAATGTTGAGGATATTGTGCTGGGGAATAGCAATCTTCAATCAGAGACTCATAGATAATGTTGAGGATATTGTGCTGGAGAATATCAATCTTCAATCAGAGACTCATAGATAATGTTGAGGATATTGTGCTGGGGAATAGCAATCTCTAATCAGAGACTCATAGATAATGTTGAGGATATTGTGCTGGGGAATAACAGTCTTCATGACTAAAGTAGAGAATACCAGAGTAGGCACTAACACATAGAAACAGATTCCTGAGACTTTTCTAACAGATTTTAACAAGGCTTCCTGTCCTTGATATTCTGCTAAACATGCAGACTAACACTGTGAATTAAGAGTTTTAGAAAGGTGGGGAGCAGAGCTAAAGTGTGCCTCTTCACCTAAAGCACTGGAGAACACACATTCTGCCATGAAGATATTCATGTTTATTTCTAAAGGGCTGGGAGGAGAAGCTTGAAACATTCATTATGATTCATTAATAGGAAGCCAGATCTGTTTATCCAGCAACCATGGTTGTTTCAGTTCAACAGCTGGCTACCAGAGAGGGTTGGGTTGGAGAACGCTGGGTCTCGACAGGTGCAGTGCAAGACCTACTATACTTCAGCATAAGAATCTCACAGCTCACTGTAAATATGAACATGTAAGTAGTCTGGCATCATGTAGTAGCCTTTCAATGGATGTGTCACTCAGCAGCCTTGCAACAGATTCTTTCTCATTATAAACTGCAAGTTCGAAAGTGCAGCAGAGCCGAGAAGGCTTTTTTTAATTTTTTGAAGTAAACACATTTTAAAAAGCATGCCCCGTTTTCACATGCCAAGTTTTATCAGCCAGCATTCACTGGAGCTGGGATGCCAGGATTACTTTTTTGTCTGGGAAGTGTAATGAAGTCCCCTGGTTTGGAGGCTGGCCACCCAGCTGGAATAAATGCCAACCGCTTCATTGGTGCTTGGCAGCTGACAGCAGCTGAATCGGTGCTGAAAGACAGCTAGGTCCAGTAACAGAGCGAGAGAGCCCTGTGAGACTGTCCCACAACATCATTGCTACTGACAGGGCTCTGTCTGTCAGGACCTCCCTGCTGGCACACTGAGCCCTCATGAAAGATGTGGTTATATATGTACACTGTGCTAGTATTGAAAGACACTTCTTATATGAGGCTGACAGGATTAGAACAAAATTGTACATGAGTGCCTCATGAACAGAAACATGACCTGTGAGGCATATTGCAAGAGGAATGGTACCTCTGACAGAATGGCCTGTAGACATGAAGACAAACAGACAAGAGGAATGGAGCAGTGCTTGTTAAAGTGCTCCATTATCTACTCCTGTGCCTCACTTTCTCCAGTGGAATTCCTCTATAATCCTACACATAATGAATGCACACGTCTACCGCAGAGAAGTGAGTCAGGAACACATGCTGGGCTGGGTAGATGACTTGAGTCAGTGATTTATTAACCAAGAAGGATAAAAAGACTTCATTACAACACAGGTAAGCAAGGCTGGACTGTTTCGAATGCACCAGCATCGTGGAAGCATTTGGTCTTCAAGCACATTTAAGATATCGTGATCCTCAAAGGTGAGACACAGTCCACCCCCTGTCCTCCAGTTCAATGTGTTTAAGATATCAGGATCCTCTAAGATGAGGCACAGTCTACCCCCTCTCCTCCAGTTCAATGTGTTTGCCCCCAGCACAGAGAATGTCACCAGCTTTCCGTGTGGGGCCGACCTCCTCATGAATCATAGACAAACAGAGCAGACAGAACCGGGTTAGGATTAGGGTTAACACACAGAATGTCACCAGCTCTCAGTGTGAGGCTGACCTCCTCATGAATCAGAAACCAACATAGTAGACAGTACTGGAATACTGGAGAGGCGGGCCCAGGGGCTTATTGAACAAAACAGGATGGAATATTAAGGACTGGAAAAAGAACATACGAACATAAGAAAGTTTACAAACGAGAGGAGGCCATGCGACCCTTCTTGTTCGTTTGGTTGTTAGTTGTTAGGTTGTCATCAAACAACTTCTTGAAGGATCCCAGGGTGTCAGCTTCTACAACATTACTGGGGAGTTGGTTCCAGACCCTCACAATTCTCTGTGTAAAAAAGTGCCTCCTATTTTCTGTTCTGAATGCCCCTTTGGCTAACCTCCATTTGTGACCCCTGGTTCTTCCTTCAGGTCGAAAAAGTCCCTTGGGTCAACATTGTCAATATCTTTTAGAATTCTGCAAAGAAGCAACTTCATATACTTACAGTAACTTGAAGCATGACAAAAGTTAGTATTTGCTACTGTGTTGTGTCTTTCTCTACACATGCATTTGTTTTACCTGCTGTTGGGCAGTATTGTGCATTCTGTATAAAAGCAGTTTGCATGTTATTGTTTCTTAACAATTTGATTTAATTAGTTTTCCAGCTAGCGTCTCTTCTCTTTTGATGTAAGCCACGTAAGGTGCTCACTTTAATAAAGTCACCCTTGTAACTCCAAGTCTGTGTTCTAATATTGATGCACATCCCATTGGAAGCCTCATGGTTCATTCAAAGGCAGCCGTCATCACAGGACCAGTTATTAACAAGGAATCATTGCTTGAGAACAATACAGAGCACACATATAAATACCAAAGTAAGAAACGACAGAAACAGTGATTTAAAATTATGTCAGCTGACCAGTATCAATAAGCACCTGCCAACCAAGCCCCTTCTATCAGCTGTCTGTCAGATCTGCCTGAACTGAGTGGGTCAGTGCAGGGGTGTGGGGAAGTGGGGTTTAGGGAGGGGGTGGGGGGCTGAAATGTGAAAAAAGCTTTTCAGCAACATGGCACATGTGGCAATACCCAACAGCTCAGAGGAACCTAAACATCTGCTCAGCGAAGAATAGCTGTGCTGTGTTTTCTGTTCTTTCTTTTTTGATCACTGTATACATTTTTCAGAAGGAGGTGGTGAATAGTAAGCTCCAGGCTGCAACACTGGGCACAAGCTGATTCAAACTGCCACCTTCTTGTCCTGACTGTGTGACTGTATGGTGTGTTCCACTTGACACAATAAAATAATCAAACAAACAAACATGTGTTTATTGAATTCGGTTTGACTATCAGCCGTTATTCATTCGGACCAGGTCTGCTGTGCTGTGCAGTGAGTGCTGTTCATTCAGAGCAGGATTGCTGTGCTGTGCAGTGAGTGCTGTTCATTCAGAGCAGGATTGCTGTGCTGTGCAGTGAGTGCTGTTCATTCAGAGCAGGATTGCTGTGCTGTGCAGTGAGTGCTGTTCATTCAGAGCAGGATTGCTGTGCTGTGCAGTGAGTGCTGTTCATTCAGAGCAGGATTGCTGTGCTGTGCAGTGAGTGCTGTTCATTCAGAGCAGGATTGCTGTGCTGTGCAGTGAGTGCTGTTCATTCAGAGCAGGATTGCTGTGCTGTGCAGTGAGTGCTACACTCACTCTACTTGGGTGGAGCTTGCAGGTATTCTCCTGTGTCTGTGCATGTGCGTGTGCGTGATTGTGCATGTGCGTGTGTGTGAGAAAAAACATGCATGTCTCCAGTCACATGTGGTTTTCATGATCATGTCGCCTTAAGTTCTAGCCAAAATTGTAAATATTTATTACTGCCATAGCCTTATCTTTTCGCCTATTGATTCGCCCCATTGCATCCATGCATCTCTTCCTGTGATGTCATTGGGCAGTGTGTTCCGGGCTTAAAGTTACAAATTGTTAAAGTAAGTGAACAAACCTCATTCATAACCACAAGTATATAATATTGAATTATCTCAGCAGTCTCTGTATTGTCAGCATCACAGCCGCGGTCTGTTCAATTTCTGTTTTAAGGTGAGTTATTGTCTTTCCTTAATTAAAACCCTCCTTTTCCAAGTGCAAATTATCTGCTGACACAAGAAGCACTGCTAGTTAAGATATTAACATTATTTTGTAAATCAATATAATTTCGAAAATGATATTTAATAACGATATAGGCATAACGACCTCTTGAAAATGCTAAAACCGATGCTACATAACAATGTGTTGATTAACACTGGAGTTATGTACACTCAAAAATACCATTAAGAGTTAGACATTTTTGTAACTCTCTCTAGAACTTTATCTAAGAATGGTAGGTTGGAGACTGGCCTATAGTTATTGAGGACTTTAGGGTCCAAATTTTGGGTTTCTTAAGCATAGGCTTTATCACAGCTACCTTAAGAGCTGAGGGAACTATACAGGAGGAAAGGGAACCATGTATAATGTTTAAAATGTGGGTATTAATAACACCAAGAACATCTTTTAATAGTTTTGTAGGAATAGAATCAAGAGAGCATGTAGTAGCTCTCATATTTTTTACTAGCTCTGTCAGTTCCAGTAAGGTAATCAAAGAAAAAGCACCCATAGTAGCCTTCTTAATAGGTACAGTTGCAATAGAAGGTGTCTTTGGAGTCTCATTTCTGATGTCTAGTACCTTATTTTTAAAGAAATGTAAGTAGTCATTGCAGCTGTGAGAGGAACCAATGTCAAGAGTAAGACTATTAGGGGAAGGATTAATTAATTTATCGGGTAGCAAAAATAAATCTAGGATTATTTTTATTTGTTTCAATTAAAATGGAATAATATGATGATCTTGCCAATGCCAGAGCTCTCCTGTATTTAACCAGGTCGCTCTTCCATGCGATGTGACGAACGTGCAGTTCAGATCCCCTCCATCTCTGTTCTATTTTACGACCTGCATATTTCATTTTACGAGTTGTATTAGTGAACCACGTGATCTTTTTTGTTTTTAAATGGTGTAGTTCGGTTGATTGAATGCATTGCAACGTGTAGACCTGCAGTTTCTCAAGCCTCAGTCCTTGAGGCAGTGAACGGATCAGCTCAAGTGCAGAAGCTGGTAGTGAAGCTCGTTGCCAGCAGCTGCTGTGTGAGGGCTTTGAAATTGCAGTCCGCTGCTTTCTGAATGCCGAACAACATTTTTTTAAAGGGCTGCTGTTTCAGTGGAACCTGCCTACAAAGCATTTTATTAACTGCTTGAAAAACCCCAGTAAAACTGTCACTGTACTTGTTGACAAGACTCACTGCTGCTAACTAGCTCTCCATAAATATGAACGCCTTCTCACAACCACAGTACCCTTATAGCCCTATATAGGCCTTTATGCACCCTAGTATACCTCAGTGTCTCCCCATGAACAGGCTTTTATACACACATTTCAATGTATATTCAGTTTTGAGTTCATGCTGACTGGTGTAATAGAGTGTGGTTATGGAGTTTGACATTCAATTTCTGTGTTGATGGCCTAAGACCTGCGATTGCCCATGCCACAAAGGAAGAAACATAACTACTATTGAAGGAAGAAAAGGAACCACACTAATGGAAGAATTAGAAAAAACACAGTGTAAGATCATTTATTGACTTGTAATAGCAACAGTACCCCAATAGTAGGAATTGCTGAAGTCACAGAACAGCTCCCTCTGTGTGCTATTGCTATTAATTCACTGGAGCCAATGCAGACAGATGATTTGAATACTTACTTTTTGTGGTGGTCCAGGGGCAGCCAGTGTTCCAAGAAAATCTGTTAAAATAACATTATCAATTCATATTATAAATAACCAGTAAGAAAACTACACTGAAAAAGCCTATTGAACCCAGAAGCACTGATTTAAGTTGTGTGTTTGAGGCTGCAGATAACCCATGACTCGAAGATGTGAGGAACCCCATCACTGTAATGTCCTGGGTATGGTGTGGGCAGGAGATGTGAGGAACTCCATCACTGCAATGTACTGGATATGGTGTGGTCAGGAGATGTGAGGAACCCCATCACTGCAATGTCCTGGGTATGTTGTGGGCAGGAGATGTGAGGAACTCCATTACTACAATGTCCTGGATATGGTGTGGGCAGGAGATGTGAGGAACCCCATCACTGCAATGTCCTGTTGAGGGTGTGGGCAGGAGATGTGAGGAACCCCATCACTGCAATGTCCTGTTCAGGGTGTGGGCAGAAGATGTGAGGAACCCCATCACTGCAATGTCCTTGATACTGGTGTGGGCAGGAGATGTGAGGAACCCCATCACTGCAATGTCCTGGGTATGGTGTGGGCAGGAGATGTGAGGAACCCCATCACTGCAATGTCCTGGTTATGGTGTGGGCAGGAGATGTGAGGAATCCCATCACTGCAATGTCCTGGGTATGGTGTGGGCAGGAGATGTGAGGAACCCCATTACTGCAATGTCCTGGTTATGATGTGGGCAGGAGATGTGAGGAACCCCATCACTGCAATGTCCTGCTCATGGTGTGGGCAGGAGATGTGAGGAACCCCATCACTGCAATGTCCTGGGTATGGTGTGGGCAGGAGATGTGAGGAACCCCATCACTGCAATGTCCTGGGTATGATGTGGGCAGGAGATGTGAGGAACCCCATCACTGCAATGTCCTGCTCATGGTGTGGGCAGGAGATGTGAGGAACCCCATCACTGCAATGTCCTGGTTATGGTGTAGGCAGGAGATGAGAGGAACCCCATCACTGCAATGTCCTGTTCAGGGTGTGGGCAGGAGATGTGAGGAATCCCATCACTGCAATGTCCTGGGTATGGTGTGGGCAGGAGATGTGAGGAACCCCATCACTGCAATGTCCTGGGTATGGTGTGAGCAGGAGATATGAGGAACCCCATCACTGCAATGTCCTGTTCAGGGTGAGGGAAGGAGATGTGAGGAACCCCATCATTGCAATGTCCTGGATATGGTGTGGGCAGGAGATGTGAGGAACTCCATCACTGCAATGTCCTGGTTATGATGTGGGCAGGAGTTGTGAGGAACCCCATCACTGCAATGTCCTGCTCATGGTGTGAGCAGGAGATGTGAGGAACCCCATCACTGCAATGTCCTGGGTATGGTGTGGGCAGGAGATGTGAGGAACCCCATCACTGCAATGTCCTGGATATGGTGTGGGCAGGAGATGTGAGGAACCCCATCACTGCAATGTCCTGGGTATGGTGTGGGCAGGAGATGTGAGGAACCCCATCACTGCAATGTCCTGGGTATGGTGTGGGCAGGAGATGTGAGGAACCCCATCACTGCAATGTCCTGGTTATGGTGTGGGCAGGAGTTGTGAGGAACCCCATCACTGCAATGTCCTGCTCATGGTGTGAGCAGGAGATGTGAGGAACCCCATCACTGCAATGTCCTGGGTATGGTGTTGGCAGGAGATGTGAGGAACCCCATCATTGCAATGTCCTGGATATGGTGTGGGCAGGAGATGTGAGGAACTCCATCACTGCAATGTCCTGGGTATGGTGTGGGCAGGAGATATGAGGAACTCCATCACTGCAATGTCCTGGGTATGGTGTGGACAGGAGATGTGAGGAACCCCATTACTGCAATGTTCTGGGTATGATGTGGGCAGGAGATGTGAGGAACCCCATCACTGCAATGTCCTGCTCATGGTGTGGGCAGGAGATGTGAGGAACCCCATCACTGCAATGCCCTGGTGTAACAAAGTGCCCGCCCCTGTGTATATTATCTGTTATGTGTTGCGTGTGGTGTGTTTAAATGTTGGTGTATAGACATTGGTACACGGGATATAAACGGGTCTGTGTAACACGAGTGTTTAAAAATGTATATGTGTATTTAGGCACGAGGATTGCACAGCACTTCACGTGCAAGTAAAATGTAGTAATATGTGAGCACGGGGAATTGCACTTTATTAATTCACGTGCTGGGATTCAAGTGAATAATTAATTGGTAATTGAATCCCAGCACAATAGTATATATAGATGCACGTTGTCACATACTGGCGGTTGGGTGTTCGGTGAGCGGAGAACGGGATTGGAGACGGAGGAAATAAGTAAAGTAGTAATAATAATAATAACAACAAAGTATCTGCTCACCGTGTTTGTCAGTGTCTGTCCGTGCACCGTTGTGTTAAGTTTAGTCTGTTTTCGTTTGTCTATTTATTTTGGCGTAGAGTGCCGTGTCCCGTGTTTTTCGTGTTTGTGTAAACCTTTTATTTTGTATTAAACCGGCGCCAACAGGCGTCTTCATCACTTCATTTCATCCGTCCTGTGTTTTGTGTATTGCTTTACCTTTCCTGGTTCTGACGCCGCCCACTTCGGCCGTCTCTGTGACACCTGGTTATGGTGTGGGCAGGACATGAGAGGAATCCCATCACTGCAATGTCCTGTTCAGGGTGTGGGCAGGAGATGTGAGGAACCACATCACTGCAATGTTCTGGATATGGTGTGGGCAGGAGATGTGAGGAACTCCATCATTGCAATGTCCTGGGTATGGTGTGGGCAGGAGATATAAGGAACCCCATCACTGCAATGTCCTGGGTATGGTGTGGACAGGAGATATAAGGAACCCCATCACTGCAATGTCCTGGGTATGGTGTGGGCAGGAGATGTGAGCAACCCCATCACTGCAATGTCCTGCTCATGTTGTGGGCAGGAGATTCATTTTTAAGAGTGTATTACACAGAGAAGGAGCTGGAATGATGAAACTCCTCTTCTGAATTCCTATTGGCTGATGACCATGACTGTCAATGCAGTGTGGTTTGAGTTGCTGCATTAGATGTATTCTGGGTGTCTTCTCAAAGACGGCACACTGTACACAGAGTCTTCCACTCGGAATGGTGCTGTACTAGATGTATTCTGAGTGTCTTCTGAAAGACGGCACACTGTACACAGAGTCTTCCACTCGGAATGGTGCTGTACTAGATGTATTCTGAGTATCTTCTCAAAGACGGCACACTGTACACAGAGTCTTCCACTCGGAATGGTGCTGTACTAGATGTATTCTGAGTATCTTCTCAAAGATGGCACACTGTACACAGAGTCTTCCACGCAGAATGGTGCTACACTACATGCATTCTGGGTGTTTCAGTGCCCCACAGAATGCAGCAGTTAATTAAACTATTATTAAATGAAAGTGTGTCTGGTTTCTATAGTGTCCGACACCTCAGACCTTTAAACCTGCATGAGTGTAGGTAAGGGTTCTGATAAACTGTCTTCAGCTGTAGTTTAATCAAGCACCAGACTGGCGTTTATCAGACACTCTGCAGGCCTCAATTAAATAAGCTGCTGCTCCAGTAGTCTCACAGAGGCCTGTTCTGCTGCCACAGTCTCACAGGGGTCCACTCTGCTGCTGCAGTCTCACAGGGGTCCGCTCTGCTGCTGCAGTCTCACAGGGGCCCGCTCTGCTGCTGCAGTCTCACAGGGGCCCGCTCTGCTGCTGCAGTCTCACAGGGGCCCGCTCTGCTGGTGCAGTCTCACAGGGGCCCGCTCTGCTGCTGCAGTCTCACAGGGGTCCGCTCTGCTGCTGCAGTCTCACAGGGGCCCGTTCTGCTGCTGCAGTCTCACAGGGGCCCGTTCTGCTGCTGCAGTCTCACAGGGGTCCGCTCTGCTGCTGCAGTCTCACAGGGGCCCGCTCTGCTGCTGCAGTCTCACAGGGGTCCGCTCTGCTGCTGCAGTCTCACAGGGGCTCGTTCTGCTGCTGCAGTCTCACAGGGGCCCGCTCTGCTGCTGCAGTCTCACAGGGGTCCGCTCTGCTGCTGCAGTCTCACAGGGGCCCGTTCTGCTGCTGCAGTCTCACAGGGGCCCGCTCTGCTGCTGCAGTCTCACAGGGGCCCGCTCTGCTGCTGCAGTCTCACAGGGGCCCGTTCTGCTGCTGCAGTCTCACAGGGGCCCGCTCTGCTGCTGCAGTCTCACAGGGGTCCACTCTGCTGCTGCAGTCTCACAGGGGCCCGTTCTGCTGCTGCAGTCTCACAGGGGCCCGTTCTGCTGCTGCAGTCTCACAGGGGCCCGCTCTGCTGCTGCAGTCTCACAGGGGCCCACTCTGCTGCTGCAGTCTCACAGGGGTCCGCTCTGCTGGTGCAGTCTCACAGGGGCTCTTTCTGCCTCAGTAGTCTCACAGGGGCCCGTTCT
Organism: Polyodon spathula; assembly: GCF_017654505.1. Classification (NCBI taxonomy): domain Eukaryota; kingdom Metazoa; phylum Chordata; class Actinopteri; order Acipenseriformes; family Polyodontidae; genus Polyodon; species Polyodon spathula. The sequence goes on along the minus strand of NC_054539.1, from coordinate 140,286 downwards.
GCTGCTGCAGTCTCACAGGGGTCCACTCTGCTGCTGCAGTCTCCGCTCTGCTGCTGCAGTCTCACAGGGGCCCGCTCTGCTGCTGCAGTCTCACAGGGGCCCGCTCTGCTGCTGCAGTCTCACAGGGGCCCGCTCTGCTGCTGCAGTCTCACAGGGGCCCGCTCTGCTGCTGCAGTCTCACAGGGGCCTGCTCTGCTGCTGCAGTATCACAGGGGCTCTTTCTGCCTCAGCAGTCTCACAGGGGTCCGCTCTGCTGCTGCAGTCTCACAGGGGTCCGCTCTGCTGCTGCAGTCTCACAGGGGCCCGCTCTGCTGCTGCAGTCTCACAGGGGCCCGCTCTGCTGCTGCAGTCTCACAGGGGTCCGCTCTGCTGCTGCAGTCTCACAGGGGTCCGCTCTGCTGCTGCAGTCTCACAGGGGTCCGCTCTGCTGCTGCAGTCTCACAGGGGCCCGCTCTGCTGCTGCAGTCTCACAGGGGCCCGCTCTGCTGCTGCAGTCTCACAGGGGCTCTTTCTGCAGTCTCACTCTGCTGCAGTCTCACAGGGGCCCGCTCTGCTGCTGCAGTCTCACAGGGGTCCGCTCTGCTGCTGCAGTCTCACAGGGGTCCGCTCTGCTGCTGCAGTCTCACAGGGGTCCGCTCTGCTGCTGCAGTCTCACAGGGGCCCACTCTGCTGCTGCAGTCTCACAGGGGCCCGCTCTGCTGCTGCAGTCTCACAGGGGCCCGCTCTGCTGCTGCAGTCTCACAGGGGCCCGCTCTGCTGCTGCAGTCTCACAGGGGCCCGCTCTGCTGCTGCAGTCTCACAGGGGCCCGCTCTGCTGCTGCAGTCTCACAGGGGCCCGCTCTGCTGGTGCAGTCTCACAGGGGCTCTTTCTGCCTCAGCAGTCTCACAGGGGTCCGCTCTGCTGCTGCAGTCTCACAGGGGTCCGCTCTGCTGCTGCAGTCTCACAGGGGTCCGCTCTGCTGCTGCAGTCTCACAGGGGCCCGCTTCTCAAAGACGGCACACTGTACACAGAGTCTTCCACTCAGAATGGTGCTGTACTACATGTATTCTGAGTATCTTCTCAAAGACGGCACACTGTACACAGAGTCTTCCACTCAGAATGGTGCTACACTACATGCATTCTGGGTGTTTCAGTGCCCCACAGAATGCAGCAGTTAATTAAACTATTATTAAATGAAAGTGTGTCTGGTTTCTATAGTGTCCGACACCTCAGACCTTTAAACCTGCATGAGTGTAGGTAAGGGTTCTGATAAACTGTCTTCAGCTGTAGTTTAATCAAGCACCAGACTGGCGTTTATCAGACACTCTGCAGGCCTCAATTAAATAAGCTGCTGCTCCAGTAGTCTCACAGAGGCCTGTTCTGCTGCCACAGTCTCACAGGGGCCCGCTCTGCTGCTGCAGTCTCAAAGGGACCAGTTTTGCAGCTGATGTATTTTTCATGGTTTTTGACTCTTTAAACCTTTCTTGGGAAACCTGTAGAATTGCCCCAATTGTATACATATGAATTATATGTAAAGACATTGCAGAGATCCAACCTCTAATGACAATGAGAAGAGTACCACAGAAGGGGGGCAGTGCTTTAAAAGGTTTGAGAACCACTGGTATAGAAGTGGTGACAGCAATCAAAGAGAGACAATCCAATGTCTTGAGGCAATGATAATGAACGAGTATCGTAGCTTAAAACCCATCTTCAATATGTTCTGTGAACAGCAAGGCGTGTCAGTGAGTCACTAGGAATTGGTTAGTAAGCAGCTCCCTGATGTGCTGTAGACACTAATGAGATGAATGAAGAGGAGGGCCTCTGAGTAAATGCACTCCTCTCTTATTGAGTTTGTCACTAACTCAGCAGGCACCACTGTCACCCCTGACCTAGGAGGTCAAAGATCTGCATTTCACTTCAGAGGGCCCAGGGCTTTTTTGTTACTGTAGTGATGGTAGTCCAAGATTCGCTGATATTCAGGGTCTGTGAAATCAGTCAGTAAAATTGTTTAGATTGTTATTTTTGGCACAAACAGTAGCTTTAACTTATTTGTGATAAGAATGACATTCATAGAGCAGCTGAGTGAAGCCTGCTCGGCTCTGGTATCACACCAGTGTACTGCATGTTAACAGAAGTTTAACAAGAGTTGTTTATGATGTGGGAGGAACTGAAAGCCCCAGCTATCCCCCAGGAGAAAATGGACCCCGTGACCTACTGGGTGAAAGGTGACGGCTCTGCCTCCTGAGCTAGCGATGAACACGATAACGGGGTGTGGGGTTAAATACCAGGCCTTTCTTAAAGGGGATCCCCCCAGTTCATCAGACTGCTCCGCACTGACAACAGCGAGCTGTTTGCTAATTTGTGCGACTTGTCGCCCCTGTTTGAACAAACACAGCAAGCTGTGACATTAGTGCTGACCTCCTGGCCTTTGCCCTGTTGATATAAACTGCCAGTACCTAGAGGTCCAGGGATTAAATGTTTGCTTTTTACTGTGAATCCAGACCAGATTCAAGGCAAAAAGAAAATGTCATAAGCACAAAAAAGCAGGCTTAAAATGAATTTCAAAGTTCAAAAGGTATTTGCTTCCCCTGTATTATTTATTGTGGTCCAGGGATTGCACAGCACAAGGAGAAAGTATTAAGAACTGGGCCAGGAAAAGACCCAATGAGAACATCTTGAAATGGTGACGAAGCGACGGAGGCAGGCTGTCTTACACCAGGGGAGAAATGGGTTCTGTCAGCTGGCTTTTAGAGACAGCATATCCATGATTGTATTGCAAGTGTGCTCAGTTAACTGGAGAAAGTGGAGCAGTTCCCAACACACTGGATTTACCCTTCAGGATATTTTCACACTGCTGTCAGAGGTCGACACAGCTAATGTCTGATTCTGTGCTTCATATATTACAAAGGAATTTCCCATTTCCTTTTGTCAAATTTACATCTTGCTTGCTGGCTCGACGTCCATCCTGTTCACACTTACATTTTATTTGTCCTCTTTTTTATTGATGCAATTCATTTATTTTAAGGGGGGGAGCAGGGTTGTTCAGTGTATTATAAAATTATTAAATGGGAGGAGGGGGACAGTTAATTCAAAACAAAGAACATGCTTTCATCAGAATTTATAATGATGTTCTGGACAGATAAATAGATAAACAGTTGTTCTTCTGGCACAGAAAGTGCTTCCCCTGCAGTCCTGGTGCAAGAGGTGACATCACCCCCCCGCCCCCCCCATTGTACTCCCTCACGCTAGTTCACAGCTCCCCCGTGACATCTGAAAGTATGACCTTCCAACAGGAAATCTCCAAGAGTGCCTCGTCACACTTCCTGCTTAGCTTCTTACAAAACAGCAGGATCTATTGTGAACTGTTACCTAATGACTGGACCACAGGCATATTTACAAGATTCGAGGAGGGGGACCCATTACAGAACTGGAGAGTGCAGAGAGGGGGAGGGTCTGCAATGGGCTGCCTAGTCATGAACCTTTAAGATCCAGCTTGAAATTAATCAGCTACTTGGGTCCGGACAAGCTTAGATGGGTTGAATGGCCTCCTCTTGTTCATACATTTTCATGTGTTCTTTAGTAGAATCTGTTCAAGGTATGATTAAACCCAGTTTAATTAAAATAGCAGCTGAACAGCATTGATACCATACAAAAGAAAAGTCATATACAAGTAATTACTTTATTACTTTTATATAATACTTTAATTGCTAATAAACCCACAAGTTGTCTTGTAAACAAACATCTGGCAGAATTGTGCTGACGAGTGGAATTTTCCAGGATTTCAATTGGCTGGATCACAGTCAGTGGAGATGCATAGATGGAAAAAGAAGAGCAGATTCAGATGGAACTGACATTATATCTATATCCAGCTCCCTGGCTTCAATACTCAACCCTTTTAACGATTTACTCTAGCGCCACCTGCTGGACAACCAATATGTAACTTAGAAAGAGAAACGGATACTTCCATCGCATCTTGAGAGCCAAACTCGACACTATGGGAGCAGATGTCTGTGCTTGCCATGCTGGTCAGAGGCAGGGTCTTGGAAACTCAATACATCTCTGACATGAGGGTGGTCTGATCAGCCCTGCCTCTTTCCATACTACTTCTCCCAGCTGTAGAGACACACAGATGAATACCCTTAAATCCTCTCTATGAATAGGGGGTACAGCGACCGTAATTAATCGGCACACACTTGTCACCATGACGCAGCAAGCACTGGCACAGTTTACTTGCAAAGGATTCCATATAGCCATCCACTCATCACACAAAATCGGATTTTATTGATCCAATTATTATCAAGAGTGTCTGCAAAATGGATCCTTAATTTTTTACTGGTCTTTTTCAACTTTACATGTTTCACGTCTTATTAAAAAAAAGAGATGGATTAATGAGGAATCAGAACTAGCAGGGTTCAGATATATTATGCAGTCAAGCTAGTAAGTGGGAGAGGCAAGGTGCAATGTGTAGAAAGTCATGAGTTTGAGGGTTCCCAGCCGCTGTCATTGTAAAAATTAGAGGGTGGTAAAATTCAAAAGATATCCCTGACACTCATTTTCCCCTGATACTGCAGGTCCCTGGTATTGACCACAGTTCCCAGGGCCAGTTTAACATCGCAGTTCCCAGGGCCGGTTTAACATCATGGTTCCCAGGACCAGTTTAACATCGTGGTTCCCAGGGCCAGCATCACAGTTCTCAGTGTCAGCATCATGGTTCTCAGGGCCAGTTTAACATTGCAGTTCCCAGGGTCAGTTTAACATCACGGTTCCCAGGACCAGTTTAACATCGTGGTTCCCAGGACCAGTTTAACATTACGGATCCCAGGACCAGTTTAACATCACAGTTCCCAGGACTAGTTTAACATCGTGGTTCCCAGGGCCAGCATCAGGGTTCCTAGGGCCAGTTTAACATCATTGTTCCCAGGGCCAGTTTAACATCACGGTTCCAGAGGCCAGACAGGAACTCAGCCTGCCAGGTACCTCAGAAACCTCTTGTGCCAAAGTGCCTGCCCCTGTGTGTATTTTGTGTTATATGTTGTATGTTAAAGTTGGTGTATGGTCATTGGTACACAGGATATAAACGGGTCTGTGTAACACGAGTGTTTAAAATGTATATTTGTATTTAGCTTCTAACAGACGAAGGGACGATTAGACCCATTACAGAGCAGATTCTAACAGATGAAGGGGCGATTAGACCCATTACAGAGCAGATTCTAACAGACAAAGGGGCGATTAGACCCATTACAGAGCAGATTCTAACAGACGAAGGGACGATTAGACCCATTACAGAGCAGATTCTAACAGACGAAGGGACGATTAATAAGAACATAAGAACATAAGAAAGTTTACAAACGAGAGGAGGCCATTCGGCCCATCTTGCTCGTTTGGTTGTTAGTAGCTTATTGATCCCAAAATCTCATCAAGCAGCTTCTTGAAGGATCCCAGAGTGTCAGCTTCAACAACATTACTGGGGAATTGATTGCAGACCCTCACAATTCTCTGTATAAAAAAGTGCCTCCTATTTTCTGTTCTGAATGCGCCTTTGTCTAAACTCCATTTGTGACCCCTGGTCCTTGTTTCTTTTTTCAGGCTGAAAAAGTCTCTTGGGTCGACACTGTCAATACCTTTTAGAATTCTGAATGCTTGAATCAGGTTGCTGCGTAGTCTTCTTTGTTCAAGACTGAACAGATTCAATTCTTTTAGCCTGTCTGCATATGACATGCCTTTTAAGCCCGGAATAATTCTGGTCGCTCTTCTTTGCACTCTTTCTAGAGCAGCAATATCTTTTTTATAGCGAGGTGACCAGAACTGCACACAATATTCAAGATGAGGTCTTACTAGTGCATTGTACAGTTTTAACATTACTTCCCTTGATTTAAATTCAACACTTTTCACAATGTATCCGAGCATCTTGTTGGCCTTTTTTATAGCTTCCCCACATTGTCTAGATGAAGACATTTCTGAGTCAACAAAAACTCCTAGGTCTTTTTCATAGATTCCTTCTCCAATTTCAGTATCTTCCATATGATATTTATAATGCACATTTTTATTTCCTGCGTGCAGTACCTTACACTTTTCTCTATTAAATGTCATTTGCCATGTGTCTACCTAGTTCTGAATCTTGTCTAGATCATTTTGAATGACCTTTGCTGCTGCAACAGTGTTTGCCACTCCTCCTATTTTTGTGTCGTCTGCGAATTTACCATGTTTGCTTACTATACCAGAATCTAAATCATTAACGTTGATTAAGAATAGCAGAGGACCTAATATTAATCCCTGTGGTACTCCACTGGTTACCTCACTCCATTCTGAGGTTTCTCCTCTAATATATTCAGTCTTGAACAAAGAAGACTACGCAGTGATCTGATTCAAGTTTTCAAAATTTTAAAAGGCATTGCCAATGTTGACCCAAGGGACTTTTTCGACCTGAAAAAAGAAACAAGTACCAGGGGTCACAAATGGAGATTAGAGAGAGGGGCATTCAGAACAGAAAATAGGAGGCATCTTTTTACACAGAGAATTGTGGGAGCCTAGAACCAACTCCCCAGTAATGTTGATGAAGCTGACTAGAGTCAAGGGGCTGGGTGCAAGAACAAGTTAATAGGACTGCCCAAGAGCACATGTCTATGAGTGAACCACAGAGAACAAGTTAATAGGACTGCTCAAGAGCACATGTCTATGAGTGAACCACAGAGAACAAGTTAATAGGACTGCCCAAGAGCACATGTCTATGAGTGAACCACAGAGAACAAATTAATAGGACTGCTCAAGAGCACATGTCTATGAGTGAACCACAGAGAACAAGTTAATAGGACTGCTCAAGAGCACATGTCTATGAGTGAACCACAGAGAACAAGTTAATAGGACTGCTCAAGAGCATGTCTATAAACGAACCATAGAGTCTTTCCAAGCACCTACTTTTGTGTCGTCTGCAAATTTAACAAGTTTGCTTACTATACCAGAATCTAAATCATTAATGTAGATTAGGAATAGCAGAGGACCTAATACTGATCCCTGTGGTACACCACTGGTTACCACACTCCATTCTGAGGTTTTTCCTCTAATAATTACTTTCTGTTTTCTACATCTTAACCACTCCCTAATCCATGTACATGTGTTTCCTTGAATCCCAACTGCGTTCAGTTTGAGAATTAATCTTTTGTGCGGGACTTTGTCAAAAGCTTTCTGGAAATCTAAATAAACCATGTCATATGCTTTGCAATTATCCATTATCGATGTTGCATCCTCAAAAAAATCAAGCAAGTTAGTTAGACACGATCTCCCTTTCCTAAAACCATGTTGACTGTCTCCTAGGACCCTGTTACCATATAGGTAATTTTCCATTTTGGATCTTATTATAGTTTCCATAAGTTTGCATATAATAGAAGTCAGGCTTACTGGTCTGTAGTTACCTGGTTCGGTTTTGTTTCCCTTTTTGTGGATCGGTATTACGTTTGCAATTTTCCAGTCTGTCGGTACCACCCCTGTGTCAAGAGACTGCTGCATGATCTTGGTTAGCGGTTTGTAAATTACTTATTTCGTTTCTTTGAGTTTCTTTGAGCCATTTGGCCCATCTTGCTCGTCTGGTTGTTAGTAGCTTATTGATCCCAAAATCTCATCAAGCAGCTTCTTGAAGGATCCCAGGGTGTCAGCTTCAACAACATTACTGGGGAGTTGATTCCAGACCCTCACAATTCTCTGTGTAAAAAAGTGCCTCCTATTTTCTGTTCTGAATGCCCTGTCTGAATTTTAAGAGCACCTAGTCCCTTTAACACTTCTGCCTCAGTTATGCTAAAGTTATTTAAAACTGGATAGGAACTGGATGACATGTGGGGCATGTTGTCAGTATCTTCCTTTGTAAAAACTTGTGAAAAGTAATCATTTAATATATTTGCTATTTTTTTTAGTTCATCTACGATTTTGCCATTTGTATCTCTTAAACCTTTAATCTCCTCTTTGAATGTTCGCTTGCTGTTGTAATATTGGAAAAACATTTTGGAATTGGTTTTAGCTCCCTTAGCAATGTTCATTTCTATTTCTCTCTTGGCCTTTCTAACTTCTTTTTTGACTTACGTTTGCAGTTCTGTGTACTCTTTCTGCGTACTTTCTTTTTGGTCCTTTTTTAATGCTCTGTAAAATGTCTTTTTTCACTGAATATTTTTTTTAATTGATATATTAAACCATTTTGGCAATTTAGTTTTACATTTAGATTTGTCTACTTCAGGGATATAATTGTTTTGCGCCTCTAGTACTACATTTTTGAAGAACAACCATCCTTCTTCTGTGGGTGTTTTCTCTATTTTGCTCCAATCTACTTCTGTTAGTCTCTGTTTCATACCTTCATAGTTTGCTTTTCTAAAACTGAAAACCTTAGCTTTAGTCATTACTTTTGGGGTTTTAAAAAACACTTCAAATGAGACCATGTTGTGGTCTGAGTTTGCCAGTGGTTCTCTGACCTCTGTTTTAGTTATTCTATCTTCGTTATTTGAAAAGACTAAATCAAGGCATGCCTCCCCTCTAGTGGGTGCCTTGACAAATTGTGTTAGGAAGCAGTCATTTGTCATTTCCACCATTTCTATTTCATCCTTCCTGCTACCCACCGGGTTTTCCCATTTTATTTGGGGGAAGTTGAAATCCCCCATTAGTATGGCTTCTCCTTTGCTACATGCATTTCTAATGTCATTGTATAACAGATTATTGTGCTCACCGTCTGAATCTGGCCGTCTATAGCATAGACCCATTACAGAGCTCTGCATTAGACCCATTACAGAGCAGATTCTAACAGACGAAGGGGTGATTAGACCAATTACAGAGCAGATTCTAACAGACGAAGAGGTGATTAGACCCATTACAGAGCAGATTCTAACAGACGAAGGGACAATTAGACCCATTACAGAGCAGATTCTAACAGACGAAGGGGCGTTTAGACCCATTACAGAGCAGCCTGACACTTCCTGCTTCCACTAACTAATATGTGAACAAAGCAAACCCTGCTCTCCAGCCCAGTAGCCCGACATTGTTACATGCCCTGATAACACATGAGGAACAGGTGGGATACCTCCATTTTCTGCAATATTGGTGACTATTTATTTTTATTATATACTGGACCCATGCAAACCAGTAAACCTGCTGTTAGACAGAGATTGCCTTTGTAGCGAGTAAGTGGTGCTGGCATGTTTGACAGCTGTGTGGGACATTAAATCCCGCACTCTTATCCTGGTGCAGGGCTGTCTGTGGGGCTCAGCTGTGCTCGACTCGTCCCTGCAGCTGTATCACCCGGTGAACTCAACGGCAGCCAGGGAGCTCTTTCAGCAATGGAGCGGCACCGGGGCAGGAAGAGGCACGCAGATGCTGATGAGACTGACAGCTGACATCACAATCAGGTCCCTGGGGCGGGTCCCACTGGGGATGGAAGTAATAAAGTAACAGTTTAAGAAGTTCTGCAGCTGGAGTCACCACTTGATGCTGCTGCAATGCGTGCTTATCGGGAGATTTGTGTGATTTGAACTAGGGGACCCCAGGATATCCAGAACAGCTGAGTCCATAGAGATGCTAATACTGTGACTCAATACATTGTAGCTGTTTACCAATAAAAGGAGCTTGTCAGAAACTCCCTCCACTTAGAAGCACGGTTTCAATTAATTCATTTTGTTCCAGCTCCTGTTGGATCCTTTCTTCTCATGTTTAGCAAGGAGACTCTGTGAAACTGGATCACATGCACACATGGTGAGTGTTGGCTTCCCAATTAGACGCCACCGAATTGAGCAATAGAATTTTTACATCACATAATTAACCATTTGAGGGAGCTTGTCACATGTGGCTCTCAAGTTTGTTGCCAGGATGTGGAGTCATTGACTTGTGCAAGTGAAGTGGAAGGCACTGACTGAAACGTTTGTTTACTTGACTTGGTTTCTAATAGTTTTACCAAACTGAGCTTTTTGAAGCTATGGGTGAGGTGGAGAAGAACACCAATTTGCTGTCTAATTTCATAAGCTAGAGATCACAGGCGTCCTGCACTGAGACCTGCTCCTACTTCTGAAACACACTGCTGACCTGCTTCCCTGTCTGTTCTGTGTGTTCATTGCTCTGCTCTTATTTCAGGTTTGTGTCCTGCTGGGCTGAACCATTAAAAAGCTTAATTATATCCTTTAAAACCAGTGCACTTATCAAGAGTTTCAGGCACTTTACAGCTTCATAAACACTTTATTTTGTGGTCTCCACCTGTAGTTTAAAACAACAGTTGGGATACCAGGAGCTACAGTGAGTGGAGTCATTTTCCCCTCTCAGACAAGGGAACCCTGTTTGAACTCCGATCCCTGCATTCCCAGAGCCAGCCTCACATAGCCGGTTTCATTCCTCTTCACCCAGCCCTCATGGACATGCTGCTTGACCTCTCCACTGCCCTCCACCCCCGGGTCAAATATATCTGTCTGTATCAGACTGGCAGGAGTCTGCCTCCACAGGTGACACAACAGAGCCACTCTTAAATCTTCTGCTCTGCTAAGATTCATTGCCATGCCATGTCTATCAACCAGTGTTTGTCACTATTAAATATGAGGATGCATCCCAGGAGCTGCTGTCTCTGTAGTTACCAGTTTCTCTGTATTAGAACATAAGAAACTAGAGGAGGCCATTCGGCCCATCTTGCTCGTTTGGTTGTTAGTAGCTTATTGATCCCAGAATCTCATCAAGTTCCTTGAAGGATTCCAGGGTGTCAGCTTCAACAACATTACTGGGAGGTTGGTTCCAGACCCTCACAATTCTCTGTGTAAAATTTCTGTTTTGAATGCACCTTTATCTAATCTTCATTTGTGACCCCTGGTCCTTGTTTCTTTTTTCAGGTCGAAAAAGTCCCTTGGGTCGACATTGTCAATAACTTTTAGGATTTTGAATGCTTGAATCAGGTTGCTGCGTAGTCTTCTTTGTTCAAGACTGAATAGATTCAATTATTTAAGCCTTTCTGCATATGACATGCCTTTTAAACCAGGAATGATTCTGGTCGCTCTTTTTTGCACTCTTTCTAGAGCAGCAATATCCTTTTTGCAGCAAGGAGAGCATAACTGAACACAATATTCTAGATAAGGTCTTACTAATGCATTGAAAAATTTTCAACCTTACTTCCCTTGATTTAATTCATCACTTTTCATCATATATTCGAGCATCTTGTTGGCCTTTTTTATAGCTTCCCTACATTGTCTAGATGAAGACATTTCTGAGTCAACATAAACTCCTAGGTCTTTTTCATAAATTCCTTCTTCAATTTCATTATCTCTCATATGATATTTATAATGTACATTTTTATTGTCTGTGTGCAGTACCTTACACTTTTCTCTATTAGATTACATTTGCCATCTGTCTGCCCAGTTCTGAATCTTGTCTAGATCATTTTGAATGACCTTTGCTGCTGCAACAATGTTTGCCACTCCTACTATTTTTGTGTCGTCTGCAAATTTAACAAGTTTGCTTCCTATACCAGAATCTAAATCATTAATGTAGATTAGAAATAGCAGAGGACCTAATACTGATCCCTGTGGTACTCCACTGGTCCCCTCACTCCATTTTGAGGTTTCTCCTCTAATCAGCACTTTCTGTTTTCTACATGTTAACTACTCCCTAATCCATATATGCACGCATTTCGTTGAATCCCTATTGCGTTCAGTTTGAGTCTTAATCTTTTATGCGGGACTTTGTCAAAAGCTTTCTAGAAATCTAAATAAACCGTGTCACATGCTTTGCAATTATCAATGTTGCATCCCCAAAAAAATCAAGCAAGTTAGTTAGACACGATCTCCCTTTCCTAAAACCATGCTGACTGTCTCCCAGGATACTGTTAACATGTAAGTAATTTATTATAGTTTCCATAAGTTTGCATATAATAGAAGTCAGGCTTAATGTTCTGTAGTTACCTGGTTCGGTTTTGTCTCCCTTTTTGTGGATTGGTATTACGTTTGCAATTCTCCAGTCTGTCGGTACAACCCCTGTGTCAAGAGACTGTTGCTTGATCTTGGTTATCAGTTTGTAAACAACTTCTTTCATTTCTTTGAGTACTACTGGGAGGATCTCATCCGGCCCAGGGGATTTGTTTATTTTAAGAGCTCCTAGTCTCTTTAACTAATCTGTCTCTGTTATGCTAAAGTTATTTAAAACTGGATAGGAACAGTTCGATATGTGGGGCATGTTGTCCGTATCCTCCTTTGTACAAACTTGTGAAAAGTAATCATTTAATATATTTGCTGTTTTTTTCTCTTCGTTTATGATTTTGCCATTTGTATCTCTTAGAGATTTTTTACCTCCTCTTTGAATGTTCTCTTGCTGTTATAATATTGGAAATACTTTTTGGAATTGGTTTTAGTCCATTCAGCAATGTTTATTTCTCTCTCTCTCTTGGCCTTTCTAAGGCCAAGAGAGAGACTTACTTTTGCTTAAGTCATTACTTTTTGAGTTTTAAAAAGCACTTAAAGTGAGATCATGTTGTGGTCTGAGTTTGCCAATGGTTTTCTGACTTCTATTGTAATTATTCTGTCTTCCTTTTTGACTTGGGTTTGCAGTTTCAAGTACTCTTTCTGTGTATTTTGTTCTTGGTCACTTTTAAATGCTCTGTAAAGTGCCTTTTTACTCTGAATATTTTTTTTTAATTGATCTATTAAACCATTTTGGCCATTTTGTTTTAGATTTTGGTTTGTTTACTTTTGGAATATATTTGTTTTGTGCTTCTAGTACTTCATTTTTGAAAAATAGCCATTCTTTCTCTGTGGATGTTTTCTCTATTTTACTCCAATCTACTTCTGTTAGTCTCTTTTTCATACCTTCATAGTTGGCCTTTTTAAAATTGTAAACTTTTGCTTAAGTCATTACTTTTTGAGTTTTAAAAAGCACTTCAAGTGAGACCATGTTGTGGTCTGAGTTTGCCAATGGTTTTCTGACCTCTGTTGTAATTATTCTTTCTTCGTTATTTGAAAAGACTAAATCAATTCATTCCCCCTCTAGTTGGTGCCTTGAAAAATTGTGTTAGGAAGCAGTCATTTGTCATTTCTACCATTTAAATTTCATCTGTCGTGCTCCCCACCAGGTTTTCCCATTTTATTTGGGGGAAGTTGAAATCCCCCATTAGTGTGGCTTCTCCTTTGCTGCACGTATTTCTAATGTCATTGTACAACAGATTATTTTGCTTGGTGTCTGAATTTGACTGTCTATAGCATGCTCCTATTATTATTCCCTTTGAATTTCTGTCAATTATTCTGACCCATATTGATTCTGTGTTTTTGTTTTTTTCTTCCAGATTTAACATCTGGGCTTCAAGACTATTTTTGATGTATAGCACTACCCCTTCACCTCTTCTGTCCTGCCTGTCTTTCCTATACAGTGTATACCCACTAATATTATATTCGTCCCCATCACTCTCAGACAACCAAATTTCTGTAACACCTATCACATCATAGTTACTTGTTAGTGCAGTAGCTTCAAGTTCTAACATTTTATTTTTGACACTTCTAGCATTTTTAGATAAATGCATTTAATGGCATTATTACCTGAGTTGTTGCCCTTGTTTTGATGTGGTCTCTCTTCTGTTTTTCTTGTAGATTTCTCCCACTTCCTTTCTAGTTTAAATGCTTCTGAACCTCCTCGAGGATCCTTTCTCCAAGTAGATTGGTTCTCTTTTTATTGAAGTGACATCTGTTCCGCCTATATAAATAGTCCTTGTTGTAGAATGTGATCCAATGTTCAAGGAAGGTGAAGCCTTCCCGTGTGCACCACATCTTCAGCCATCAGTTTAGATTAATTATTTCAAGCTGTATGCTCCTTTGCAAGGTGCCGGCAGTATCCCAGAAAATATCACAGTTTTGGTCTTGTCTTTCAATTTCCGTCCTAGCTCTCTGAATTTGTTTTGCAGGGATTTTGGTCTGTCTCTTCCAATGTTGTTTGTACCGATGTAGGCGACTACTGTCGGGTCGTCTCCTGTTCATTCTAGGAGCCTGTCCACGTTCTCAGTGATGTGTGTGACAAAGGATCCTGGAAGGCAGCACACTGTTGTAGTAAGGAGGTCCAAACTGCGCACTGAACTTGCTGTGTTTCTCAATATGGAGTCCCCAGCAATCATGACCTCCCTTCTTTTTGCTGCCTGGCCACCACTGTTAATAGGGTCCTGGGTGTTGTTCCTGTTGTTCTCTTGATGTTGGTTTTGATCACCTAAATTTTGAAGTGGCTCAAATTTGTTTGATGTTTTGATTTCTGGTGGTTGTGTGACAAAGTTTCTTTTTTTCTCTGTCTCTGCCTACCTGAACCCAGCTGTTCCGACCCTCTTCTATCTCTCTGGTGGCTTTCTATTTGTTAGGGGTGTAAACTTCCATGAATTGTGGGTGAGCCAGCTCCTCCTGTCTCATTTCGTGCAGATCAATTTCTACCACACTTACTAGTTTATAAAAGTCCTGGATCTTGCAACACTATACACACACTTGTTTTTAGCTCTGCTGGGCTTTCTCGGATTTCCCACATCATACAGGTATCACAGATTATTGGCTTGAAGACCATGTTAAATTATTATCAACCTGCTTTCAACCTGCTTCTAAACTGCTCTGCACTTTTCTATGATGTACTTCTCCCACACTATCGCTCTCCACACTGCCGTTGATTGGACTGCCTTGCTTTTGTGTGGCTATGTGTGCTTTGTTAGCTCCACCCCCTTGTCTCAGAATAGTGCCGAGTTTGAATCAGCTGGCCTGAGTTTCAGCTTGTTATCAGAAAAAGACATGCAGCTGTTTAGAATTTAAGCTGCAGTAATTTCTCAATTTACTGTATTTTCTGATTAAGGCAGTTAAAGATTTAATTTCTCTTAACTGCTCTGCACTTTTCCATGAAGTACTTCTCCCACACTGCCGCTCTCCACGCTCTCGCTGTTTGGACTCTTTTTAGCTGGCTTTCAGATCTCCCAATAATGATATCTTTTGTAGATTTTGAAATATCTAATATAAACCAGCAAGTACTGAGATCTCATCGTATTAAGCTTGCCAAAACTGCAAAATGGTCATCTCAAATATTGTCTGCAGTTCCTGGCCTGCTAGCTTAAAACAAAAGCCAGAAATAAAAAGAATACAGTTTGTATCAACACCACAACAAAATGGAGCAATCAAGCACATTTATATAAAGCAACAACTACTTTCCAAACAGATTCAAAGGGATTCAGTTTAAATTCAAAGGGATTTCTTTTATGAAAGGGTAGTGTGTTTGTTTATTTTCCAAGCTTTGACAATATGGCCCATAGTACAGCACTCTTGCTATTTAAATGTTTTGACACATTCATAAAGAATGTCCAATGCTGTTCAATTCTTGAGGCTAAAATTCACACAGACTTCTGGAAGACAGGAGGTATTCAGACTGGCATCATCGTGTTTTTCAGTTTGCTCCTAGACTTCACTGTCAGTATGGAGAGCATCAGGAGTGTGCAATGATCCCTACTGCTCTCTCATTGATAATGGAAAAGGAGCCATAGTGGAACTCAGGAGTGTGCAATGATCCCTACTGCTCTCCCATTGATAATGGAAAAGGAGCCATAGTGGAACTCAGGAGTGTGCAATGATCCCTACTGCTCTCTCATTGATAATGGAAAAGGAGCCATAGTGGAACTCAGGAGTGTGCAATGATCCCTACTGCTCTCTCATTGATAATGGAAAAGGAGCCATAGTGGAACTCAGGAGTGTGCAATGATCCCTACTGCTCTCTCAGGTTCAATATACTCTTTTTAGAAAAGGCTGGGAACACCCCAGCTCATAAAATAAATCCTGTCTCCACATTAAGCTGAATCTGTACTACCCACAGCCCCCCCCCGCCCCTCGGTAAGGCTGGAAATACATGCAGCGGGTGCAGCATCTGTTTCCGGGCCAGCCGTTTTCAGCTGGTTTTGGTTTCCAGAGGAAAAGCCTTGAAATAATCAATTCATTTCAGGTAGTTTAGAAAGGTTTCAGTCCGCTAATGAGTGGGGAAGCAAGCTTCTTGTCGAAACGGAGTCCTTTTTATAAGGCAGCAATATGTGTAAAACTCCCATTGCACTGACGAAGGACCTGCTCACAAAGAACAGTGTGTTTGTCTGAAACTCCTTGAATATCTAATATACTCCCTCTCCAACTCCTTTTGAAGGCAGCTTAGCCGACTGTGAAGTCAGGGATCAAAACTAAACAAATTACTTTTTATTTGGCATCTAATTAGAATCCACTTTGAATACAACCAATGATCTTGAATGAATGCTTTTTGAATGTAAAGAGTTTGGGCTGTCATGTCCTGACTGTTCAGCTGCAGTGTCTGCCCTAGGACAAAGGAAGATTGGAGAGAGTGCAGGTCAGCCAATCCCTGCGAGCAGAGACACGTGTACAGGCACACCAGCACACATCTGCACTCAGTGAGAATCCAGATGTGCTTCCTTTCTCTCCTGGGACAATGCTTCTGAAGCTGTCTACCCCCTCCAGGTAATAAAGGCAAGCGTTCTTAACACAGCCTTTTAATCATCTTTAGATGTGCTTTAGCCTACGAGTTCTGCTGCCTCTCTCGGGGCACTTTGCATTGTCTTCCAACACACGCTACCAGGCCCATTACATAAGGGATCCCTGTGAGATGAAACCACCTCAGAGAATGCCTATAAAACAGGCTTCCTCCCCGCAATCAGATAATTCAAGCCAAATGAGGTCTGTTCCTTGCTAGTAGGGTTTTATTTTAACCCATAAACAACTAGAGGGCTCTTTTCACTATCCTGTCAAACTCTGTTGTGCTAACAGCAACAATTAGAGTTTTGACTTAATGGGGCAGGTTTTATTCCTTATTCCATTGTACGAGCAGCCACCTTTCAAGTACAAAAACCCTTTCACCACCAACGACAACATTGATGGGCAGTGCATTGAGCTGATACAACATAACCATTACGTCTAAAGAATGTGGCTGCTACAAAACTCAAATACAAGTGGTTTGTTACTGAAATCAGGATGTATCTTTTCTTCTAGCTGCTCTTCATTTATTTCGATCCAAAGGCGTCTCTAGCATGGTACAGTCTTCCTGATCAGGCTAAAAGAGAGTGCAAGCTTTCTTTTGGAAGCTGAATCTGTGTGCAGCTTTGCTGGTATGCGGAAGTCCACTTATCAGCTAAATCTTTAGAGTGCTAAATCTGCATTTCTTTTAGACAGATTTAGCAAAGGTCTTCTGCTGGTTTATCCACTTTCCTTGCATTTTATCTGAAGGGTGGAGCCCCTAGCCACACAGCTATTAGATTAGGGAAATCCATCAATCTGTATTTCTTATATAGCGACTTCAGTGATAAATCCCCTCCACATGTTTTACAGATAAATAACAAAAATGAATAATATACCAAACAAGTTAGAGAAATAGTAAAAGATAAGATGACCAAATACCACTTTTAAGACAGCCATTCCAATAATACATTTTAATTTCTACTTTAAATAAGCAGTGACAAATAAGTACTGGTGATATAAAAAAAATAAAAACATGTATGAAATAGGATGATAAATTTTATGATTTTAAAATACATGTATAAAAATGTGCTTAATCATACTTTCACGGGGCGGAGCTATGGTCCCTGATAGTGTTTATTGACAGAGTTAGTAAACATATACACATGGAGAGAGGGGTTCTGCCTCTTCAAGGCCCAACATTTACTTGATCAATAGACATGATAAACAGGAGGGGGGCCACCTTCTTTGAGGTGACCCAACATACGAAGAGGCTCGCGAACCGGAAAGAAAACATAAAGTTAGTATTTGTTAAAACATATAATGCGTGGTGTTCCGTCTCTTCAAAGCCCAACATAATAGAAGGGGGGTTCCGTCGCTGAGGAGACCCGACAAACAGGAGAGGGGCCACCATCTTTGAGGAGACCCGACAAACACGAGGGATGCCACCGCTTGGGGACCCTCACATAGAGGCATCAGACCTGAAAGAAGAATTCCAAAAGAAACATACATGCAGATGTAAGGGTTTTGCCGGGGGTCCCATCTGACTCATGGAGAACCCTCCTCTATGAGGTAAATGAAGTGGGTTGGAGAAAGTGGAGTTACTAACCCACCAAAAGATGGACCCCCGGCTCCCCTCTGACGCAACGTGAAGAAGAAAAAAGAGAGACCCGCCAATGCATAAGAAAGAAGAAAAGAGAAAACATTTAGACGAAAGAACACAAACACTTAACGTGACAAAGGGGTTAGTATACTGTACCCTAATGACTATGTGAAGACCCTCTGCACAGTGGAAAGAAAAAAAAACCCTTTCTTTTAATTTTATTTCTTAGGGGGAAATCTTTGGTGGCTCAGGCAGAAAGGTCATCCCCACTCCGGACATACTAGCAATAGACTGATGTGTGGAGGATATTTCAGATGATGAAGAACGAATATAAGTTTAGACTACAGATGAAGTCCAGCACCCCATATTTTTAATTAAATGCTGGTTAATGTTGGCTTTTGCAGCTGAAGTAGCTGCCCCTATTCTAAATGAATGAGGAGTGTAGAAGGAAGACCTGCTCTGGACACCAAGGTGGAAAGGTGTGTTGAAAACCAATGCCTTGATACAATGGACCAGCTTGAATTGATACACAAAGGGTCGGAGGATGAAATGGCCTTGCGTTCTGCAGTGTACTTCAACATGGAAGTGAAGGGACACAGAGGAGAGTTGATCTTAGAAAGCTGAATACATTGTCCTTGCCGCAGTTGATCTGTTTTTGAAATGCATTAAATGAGAATCTGGGATGAGCTTGAGGTCACTGCAGCGGATACCGAGGGTAGGAAAGCTGGCAATAGAAGGAACTGTATATTCAGAACATCTCAAAAACCAGAAAAATGTAGATAGACATGTGACTTCCACAGTTAAATCATCAAATGGAGAAAAACAGCCATGGCGCAGAATTGAAATCAAGTTACTGAGAAAGTCTATAGAAATAGGCAGGCAAGCAGAAGAAGGAGCCGGAGAGCACTTGGAAAGTCCTCGTAAAAGGAGACGAACCACTGGAATTGATAATAGAGTTGGGGAATTGATGGACATCAAGCGAAATTGATGCTGAATTCCTGACAAATATAGTCTGATTGTAGCTGGTGCCAGATGTAGAGAGTCCTTTGCATGCACTGTGAACGCCATGATCCAGTCCTGGTTGAATGGAGTAGGATTAATCCTGCTTTGTAAGCAAAAAGTTACATAACATGCCCAACCTGTAGAGTATGAGGATCTGGTAGATGGGGCAAGTGCTGATGCCATGTAATCTTGAGCTGAATTAAGAAGTTTATTAATAGTTGGATTTAGTTGAAAATCAGCTGATTGAACTGTGGCGTTGCTGCTGGATATTGCAAAGCTGTGGGCAGCAAACTGTGGAATTTGGAAATTTGTAAACGAGAAAGAGCATCAGCTGCATTATTAAAAATGCCCGGTAGGTGGCGAGCTTGTATTAGGAAATTATTAGAGACTGAAATCCATACTAGCCGCCGTAGCAATTGCATGATAAGAGGGGAAGAGGAACGTCCTTTATTTATAATATGCACTGTAGTTGAATTATCACAGTAAAATAGTATTGATTTCTTAGACCAGAGATGACCCCATAGCTGGGCAGCTGCTACTATTGGGTATATCTCTAGCAGAGCTGTGGATTTTAGATGAGGAGATATGGTTTCGATTTCCTCAGGCCATGTACTGCAAAACCATTGATTGTTAAACAGACCTCTGAATCCCAGAGATGAGGCATCAGTAAATAAAGCCATATCGTGTGGAGCTGAAATGAAATCATCATAAAACATAGAGAGACCGTTCCAGTGCTGAATAAGTGCAGACCACATTTTAATGTCTTTCCTAGCTTCTGAGGAGATATTTATATAGGAGTCCAGATTTTTTTTTTTTTCTGTTGATGCCAGCGCTAGCAGTCGAGATATAAACGTCCTCCTCTGTGGAATGATACGTATTGCAAAGTTAAAATAACCCAGCAATGAAAGCAGTGCCCATTTTTTAATTGTTTTACTGATCTGAAAATCCTCAATGAGCAAACGAATATGGTTAAGTTTAGACTCAGGCAGGCTAGCTTCAAACTTTTCTGTATCTAGAATGATTCCAAGGAATTCCAAAGAATGAAGAGGACCGATTGATTTCTCTTCTGAAAGCGGAACGCCAACTTCAGAAAATAAGCTTTTAAGATTGGAAATCGCTTTGCTGGTGCATCTGAAGGAGGAAAAATTACTAATAAATCGTCCAGCAAGTGGAGCAAGAATGGGACATGATAGACATTAAGAAGAATTCAGCATAGTACTTCCGACAGGGTATCAAATATCTTCGGGCTGCTGCGGCAGCTGAAAGTCAATTGGGTGGAAAAATAAAACTTCCCATGCCAGCATATACCAAACAGGTGACGGAGAGACGGATGGATTGGCATTACTTTAAATGCGTCTGATATATCTGCTTTTGCTAACCAGGAACCACGACCTGCTAATTTAATTGAATGTATTGCGTCTGCAATAGTGATGTAATGCAGGGAAAATTGATCTTGGGGAATTAATGAGTTAATGCTGCTGGTGCTTGACCCCCGTGGTGCTGATAAATCAATAATGAGACGCTTTTTTCCTGACATTTTCCTCGTGGCAATGCCGATAGGATTAATTCTATATACTGGAAAAGGAGGAGCTAAAAATGGACCGACTATAAATCCTTTTATAATTTCTTTTTCAATGAGAGATTGCACTAATTGTGGTTCTTGAGTCGCTGAATAAAGATTTTTGCTTTTGAACGCGGAAGAAGGAATTTGAGTCAGACCGGTTGAAAACTTTTTTTTTTTTAAATCCGTCGATCAGGTAATTGATTAAATTACTGTCGGGAAGATTGTGTAATTTAGTTGATAATGCCGGGATGTTTATAGGAGTAGAGACTGTGAGCATCGGGGAAAGTCACTTGCGTTTTAAAGGGCAGATTGTATTAGCGTGAGCGTCTCTGCAATTGCTGCACATGTGGATAAAATTGCATTGCCTATTCGAACAGAAGCCAGCATTGAAATTGTTGCAGATTTGTCTTCCTCCTGAAAATCTAATGCTGCGCCCGTATTTGTCTTTCCTTGTGGATTGATCGAGGGGAGCTGAAGAATGTATAGGATTAGGTGCTGAAGATCTGTATGAATTAGCGACGAAACCGGGTGCTTTAGAAGTTGATGCAATTGCAGCTTTAGGGCAGAGGGATGTTGAGTGAGCTGTTGAAGCGCAGACCCCACATGAGTTAGCTCTTAAACCACCAAAAATTCTGTTAAATAATCTGGGTCAGGTTGTGCCCAATTGAAGCCAATATCGCTGCTGCTTTTGCAGAGAATGCTTTATGATACTCAAAAAACATAGTCCCTCCGTATCTGACAGACAGCTCCACAATGTAGTATTCGTAGGAGTCCAATTTAGCTCTGCGGTTAGGATATACCGAGCATAACACATTTCTGAATATGGAGAAAGCAAGGACAAATTCCCCTAATGTAAGATTTTTAAGCAGTCTGGGATCTCTGGATTTTAGAGTTACTGCCAAATCTCCGCAATCCACTACTCTGTGCTGTGGTCCAAGAATTCCGAAGTCATCATTAATAGTGAAACAAGATTAATGTCCTTACCTTCAAGAATGTTTCGTCTGATTTGTGGAGATATAGTGTGACGTCTAGCAATAGTTGGAGAGGAGGATCCGTATGTACAGGCAGTAGCGAGGTTGTATATTGGAGGATCTGCTTCGCTGGCTGAAATTAGGGCTGGACCGGAAGAAGCTGTAGGTGGCGCTGCAGTATTTGATGCTGGAATTAATGACAGCGCTGTAGATCGTTTTCCTTGTTGCATATTAGATACCCTTTTATCTAGATCCAACAGTTGAGAACTGACCAAAGATAGAGTATCGGCAAAAGGCTGCATAAATGATTTTATCTTGTTAAATATTTGCGAATGTTGGATTTCAATGGCTGGCTGCTGGTTAGCGGTGCTAGTTGTAGGGGTGATTTGATCAGGAATAGACTGCCTGCTGTCTGGTTTAGGACACTGAATGGCTGGGCGCTGCTGATTATGTTTTTTCGGAGGAAAGACTGGTTCTGCTGAGACTAAATTGCAATAGAGAATAAAAAGAGACTCTCTATCACTCCCTGCTGGAATCATGTTACTGTTTTTAAGGAGGGTTTTAATCAATTTATTCATGGGCCAGTCCTTCCAAAACAATCAATCCGGAGGGGCGTCCTGAGGCCGAAGTCGTTTGGATCGGTGCCGATTCAATGTTTGCGTGGCAGGAACGGTAGGCAACATTTGAACAGGAACCTGGACGAGAGCCTGATCGGGAGCCTGATCAGATGTAACTGAAATACCAGAAGGGGAGAAAGAACGGAGACTGGATGGACCCTGGATTGAAGCTGGAGGAGAATGATCTGGTAATGGCGGAAAATCCTGAGAATCCTCTGAATCCGATGACAACTGCTGTAAGTACTCCATTATTGAGGTATATGAAAGTTGATGGGTCTTGAAATCTCTTAGGTTTATGCCAAACGAAAAAACACAAGACAGCTAGGTAGAGGTAACTAATGTTTAAATAAGGTAGATTTAATTAACGACAGGAGATGATAGGTTGTTGGTGCCTAGCTCCACCCCTTGAACCCCACCTATAGGTTAACATTTAAAGCAGCAGAAGATGGTGTCTTTCTTATAGATCGTGGAGCTTATTCTACATGCAAGTAAGACATTTTGTGGATGTTAAATTATAACAATTATAACAATTTTTCCCAGGGTTTCCTTAACCAAGCAGTTACTGCTGGAAAAGATGACTCCCAATATGATTAAAGTGTCTGCTGTCACGAGCAGATTCACAGCACATTCATGAGCAGATGGGCTGTAAAAGAACATACTGAAAAATAAGTGACACATTAAATTAAAACAAGAAAGTGAACTGAGAGACAAGCAATACACATATGCTGCTTTTACACATGCTTTAATAAAAAGAGAACACAGAATGACTGTTAATGAGTTTGTCAGAGTGCTGTGCTTTGCTAGACAGCCACTGTTTATTGCAGAGGTCTGTATTAGTGACTTCATGTGACAGTACTGTCTGTCCATCAGCTAAAACACTGCCAAACACAGACAATCTTATTCATAAATATTTGACAGAAAATAGTGATGCTTATTTGGTAAACTTATATGGAATGCATTGATGTAAATGTCCAGTGTGAATTTTTGACACGTCTCCCTTTGGCTTGCAACACCCAGTTCTGTCAATTTTTTCACATGTCTTTTTATGATTTCATGGCAAATAAACCTGGCTTGTTTTGTGCTAATGTCATGTTCATATCTTCTGTAGATACTATTTCCATCAGCATGTAATGATTCAGGATTCAAATCTGGAGTAAGTCAATTAATAAAATTGAAATTGTCATTCTCTTTACGACACCTTTATCATTATGACATACCAATACATCTTTCCTCCTTTTTTTGTATATACAAACATATCTAGTGGAAAACAGTTTCTTCTCAGTATATGGGCCCATGACGAAAGGGAACAAAATGTCACTCCTTTTCCTCTTTTTTTTAAATTTCCTCAATCAAACACAAGGGTGATCGAATTGTCCTGCATGAGGAACAATGCAAGGGCTCATCACTGACACCAGCTAGCTTTTTCTGAGCAGCAGCCATAGATGAACATGGAGAATCCACTGCAGGAGGATCCCAGGACGAAGCAGAATCATTGTTTCTAGTGCTGTTATCCCGCTCATTAACTTGCTGTAATGGCTTTCTGTGTTCACTGTCCATCTCAGGGGTTGTTTCGTCCTTATCTTCCTGCTCATGATCAGCTCTGCTGGAGACAAGCTACCTTCCAGTGCCGCTGCTCTATAAGCCAATAAACCTAAATTGGTATCCTCTTCTGTTTCAATGGCTTTCTTGCCAAAATTTGCAACTGCTTTACAATTTTAACCCCTACTTCAGCCTGCCCATTAGATTGTGGGAAGTGGTGTCAGAAAACTCATAATCCACTGCAACCTAGCAAACTCTAAACTGCTGAACTGTGGACCATTGTCACTCATCACAACAAGAGGGATACCGTGCCTTGCAAACATAGACTTTGATTGGCCAATAACTGTGCTGGAGTTAGTGTTTGATAATGAGACCACTTCTGGATAGCTGGAGTAATAATCAATAAGAAGGTACTCAGGTGAAAAGGTTTGCTCCCATTTTCTCCCAGGGATCGCTTGCATGTTCATGTGGAAGCAACTGTTCTTTAGGCTGCTTGTTCTGGTATTTTTGACACACTGAACACATGCTCACTTCTCTCTCAATATCCTCATACATACCGAGCCAGTATAATACTTCATGGGCATGACGTTTAGACTTTCAATGCCCAAGTGACCTTCGTCAATGCGTTTGAGCATGTCTTGCCTAAGTGAGGTGGGCACCGCTATTGACTCTTTCATTAGGACCCCTTCTACAAGTGTAAGGTTCTCTCTGAAGTGGTAGAACTGTTTGCTGTATCCTTTGTATCATCCACTCATCACCTGTCTTTGCTGATTTCCTCTGTAAGAGTTCTCCACTTCTGTTCTGATACAACCAGAACCACATGTGCCTGAATTTCTTCTTCCATAGTGCTTTCTCCCTTCTATTCTAAATAGCTCTGTGACAAGGCATCAGCAATTATGAGACTTCCCTTGTGTATATTCAATCTGGAGGCTATATTTATGTAGTCTAAAGGCTTCTTTGCAATGGAAGTGAGTGGTTTGTGATCTCTCTCTGCAATCACTGGGACACCAAATATATACTCATGAAATGTTCACATCCCAACACAAGGCCAGGTGTCTCTTTTTCAATTTGGGCAACTCTTTTTGTCCCGTGTCACTGATCTGCTTGAATAAGCAGCTGGTAGCCATGCTTCATCACGCTTTTGCAGCAGCACAGCCCCAAGGCCGTCTTTAGACTCATCAGTGGAGACCTTTGATTGTTTTGAGGAGTCTCAGTATTTTAAAAGGTCCTTGAGTTGGAGTTGAGTTTCACTGACCCCCATTCAGATTTATACTCATCAGTCAATTGCCACTCAAGTCTCTCTTCCAGGAGTTTCCGTAATGCTGTGGTCTTTTCAGAATAGTTGGGAACAAATTTACTGAGATAGTTAACCATTCCCAGGCACCACTGCAAGTCTTTTTTACATGCTGTAGCAGGCATCTCCGCAACAGCAGCAACTTTCTCTGGGTCCGTCTGGCAGCTGTTAACTTGTCACCCAGGTAAGTAATTTCCTTCACACTGAACCGGCTTCAGCTGTGCTTCTCTGGTTCTCTGAATTATTTTCTGAAAGGAGAGCATCATGTTCCCTATGTGCTGCACCCCAATATATCATGGCAAAGGCATACTTTAACCCCACCAAGGTTCTCCAACAACTACTGAACCATTTTATGGAAGACCTCTGGTGCTGAGGCTATGCTGAATGGCAAGCATAAGGATCTAAAATGTCCAAAATGTGTATTGAATGTGCACAACCTTGAGCTATCGTCATCCAGACAAACTTGCCATAATCCTGAGGAGCATCGAGTTCAGAAAAGATCTTCACTTTTCCACCATCTCATGTGTAATTTCAGTCTCTGTGGGAATGTGAAAATGTTCCCTCTTTATGTTTTGGTTGAGATTTTTTGGATTCATACAAATACGCAAGACACCATATATCTTTTCCACAATCACCAGTGAATTCACCCAGTCTGTGGGCTCATCAGCTTTGACAATCACCCCCATATCAGTCATCTGTTCTAGCTTATTTTTCAATTTCTCTCTGAGTGCAACAGGTACCTTTCTAAATGCATGTACAACTGGAACTACATTTTCTCTCAGTTGTATTTTGTTCTTTCCAGGAAAGCACCCCACACCTGTAAAAATATCCATGTATTGCTTCACAATGTCAGCACTGCAGGGGTTAACAGCGCATTTTTGTTCCTGTGCCTTGTCGATGCTGTAAATTATCTTAATTAAGACCCAGTTTTTCACAGGTTGCTCGACCTAGAATCAGCTGACTGTCCAACGGAGAAATAATGAAACTAATGCTTACTTTAGGCCCCTTCCACTCAACTTCACTCAATTCCAACTTCCCTCTGTTGAAATTTCTCTTCCATTGTATACACGCAGAGCAACATTGAATTATTTCTCAGGAATGACATTCACTTGTGCTCCTGGGTCCATCTTGAAAGCAATTAGGGAGTTATTAACTTTCAACACAGTAGCCCAGTCCTCCTTGCTGTCCTCAATTTTGTCAATAACACCCACAAAGAACGGTTCCTGTTCATTGCTGCTATTTCCGAGTTCATATCGTTTATTCACAGTATGTGCTTTGCGTTTTGATCTGCACATTTTTACAAAGTGATTTGAATTGCTATTACAAAATTTTCTTTGAGCTGGGCATTTACTATAAACGTGAACAAAAAATCGACAACTGCTGCATATTTCTCCTTTTCTCTGTTTTTCTTTTATTCTGTCATTCTGTGCAGTTTCATTTTTCATTCCTGTGTGCTTCCCAACCACCTTGCTTGCTGTGTGCATATTTGCATTTTTACTGTCAAGGCTTTTAAACTGAAACTGTGCCGTCTCAGCGGCATTGCAAAGCTGCACAGCTTTACAAACTTAAGTAGGTCTCACGTAATAAACGTTCTCTTACTTTCTTTTCTTGTACTCCCATCACTAGCTGATCTCTGATCAACGAGTCAGTTATATCCCTGAAAGTACATGGCTTCAAGTCTGTGACAAACTGCTCAATCGATTCCTGCTCTTTTTGCTTACAACTTCGAAACACATACCTCTCATAGGTTTCGTTGCATCGGGGCATGTAATAATCTTCAAACCTTTTCAACACAGCATCGTAGTTGTCTTTTTCTTCCTCCGTTAGTTTGAAAGTGTTGTAAACTTACAGTGCCTCTGTCCCAGCAATATTCAGCAGTAGTGTGATTTTCTCTTTATCCTCCTTCATGATGTGAGGTACTGCTACCAGATACAACTCGAATCTCTGCTTGAAGCGTCTCCAGTTCTCACTGACATCACCACTAAGGCATAACTCTGACGGTGGTTTTATCTGGTCCATTGTCCTGTTTATTCTTGTTATGTAATGATTCAGGACTCAAGTCTGGAGTAAGTCAATTAGTGTTTATTGTCCTCTTCCTGCCTAATGTAAAACTGTCATTCTCTTTACGACACCTTTATCATTACGACATATCAATAAGGTATATTTCCCGACTTTCAATAATTGTGCATTATTAAGAGAAAATCATATTTGTTACAAAAGGTATATAATGAAACATAACCACGAAGAGCAAAATCAACAATAACAGAGGAAATAACCTATAGAGAAATGATCATAAAGCAGTCTATAGAGAAATGATCATAAAACAGTCTATAGAGAAATGATCATAAAACAGTCCATAGAGAAATGATCATAAAGCAGTCTACAGAGAAATGATCATAAAACTGTCTATAGAGAAATGATCATAAAACAGTCTATAGAGAAATGATCATAAAGCAGTCTATAGAGAAATGATCATAAAACAGTCTATAGAGAAATGATCATAAAACAGTCTATAGAGAAATGATCATAAAGCAGTCTATAGAGAAATGATCATAAAGCAGTCTATAGAGAAATGATCATAAAGCAGTCTATAGAGAAATGATCATAAAACAGTCTATAGAGAAATGATCATAAAACAGTCTATAGAGAAATGATCATAAAACAGTCTATAGAGAAATTATCCTAAAGCAGTCTTTAGAGAAATGATCATAAAACAGTCTATAGGGAAAAGATCATAAAACAGTCTATAGGGAAATGATCATAAAACAGTCTATAGAGAAATCATCATAAAACAGTCCATAGAGAAATGATCATAAAGCAGTCTATAGGGAAATGATCATAAAACAGTCTATAGAGAAATGATCATAAAACAGTCCATAGAGAAATGATCATAAAGCAGTCTACAGAGAAATGATCATAAAACAGTCTATAGAGAAATGATCATAAAGCAGTCTATAGAGAAATGATCATAAAACAGTCTATAGAGAAATGATCATAAAGCAGTCTATAGGGAAATGATCATAAAGCAGTCTATAGGGAAATGATCATAAAACAGTCTATAGAGAAATGATCATAAAACAGTCTATAGAGAAACAAAGTATATGGTGATCATAAAGCAGTAATCGTAAAGATATTGGGGTGACGCAAGAAATGTGTCCGACACTACAAACAAACAAACAAACAAACAAATAAATTAATTAATTAAAAGTGATTTAGTGTAGTGTACAAGCCTCCTCTCAATCTTGTCCTCTTCCACTTCAAATATATGTGCTGGTAGACGGGTTTCCTGTGTGTGTGTTTTTGAAGTGTATCATCAAAACATGCCATGTAGGTTGCTAGTTTATATAAGAAAAGAAATAAAACTGGTAATTTTACAAAACTAGTTAGAAGCAAGCCACTCAGAAGTGTATCTGTGTAAGACGAATGGCTGGTTTCACACACCCTGACTACACTTACCTTGCACTATCTTTTGTTAGAACAGGGTACATTCTGCTTTGCATTTACCTGATATTTAGTGCAGATAATTTAACAAAACTACAAATGAAGCCATCTCTTTGAGCTTTGGAACTTGCTACACATTCATCTTAACACATGATATACTGAGTTCAAATCAAAGACAGACAGACAGTCATAATGCATGACCACCATTAACTTTGATTGATTGCACATGCTACTCATAAAAGTGAGTCCTGCTGGAGCAAGATTATTGAAGAGATTTATACAAGAGATTTATACTGCCTCCCTGCTATAACTCTTCTGAACTCTCTCCCTGGTAAAGATCAATAGCCTTTTTAAAGAGAAAGAACATGTTTCCTCTTGACATACCCCATGATATCTGAAAACTACCTCAGATCCTGTCATTGGTTTAGAGTGTGCTTATGCAACAGCATAGAGGCTGGGTACAAACTGACAAACTCCCACACTGCAAGCAAGTGCTTCAACCAAAAGTATAAAAATATACAAGCCAAATATTCTGTTTTAATGGTTTACCAAAAAAGTTTCCGTAGGGACATTTATGGTCACACTCTCAACATCTTTGTTCTGCAAAAGGATTCAATATATAACTCCTGCTGATTTATTTTCTTTCAAAAAATCTCTTTATTTGTCAACATGATGATAAAAGAAACAATGTGTTTCGACAGCTAACATTACTTCATCAGGTTACTTCATCAGGTTACTTCATCAGATTGCTTCATCAGATTACTTCATCAGATTACTTCATCAGATTACTTCATCAGATTACTTCATCAGATTGCTTCATCAGATTACTTCATCAGATTGCTTCATCAGATTGCTTCATCAGATTGCTTCATCAGATTGCTTCATCAGATTGCTTCATCAGATTGCTTCATAGATTGCTTCATAGATTGCTTCATCAGATTACTTCATCAGATTACTTCATCAGATTGCTTCATCAGATTGCTTCATCAGATTGCTTCATCAGATTACTTCATCAGATTACTTCATCAGATTGCTTCATCAGATTACTTCATCAGGTTACTTCATCAGATTGCTTCATCAGATTGCTTCATCAGATTGCTTCATCAGATTGCTTCATAGATTGCTTCATCAGATTGCTTCATCAGACTGCTTCATCAGATTGCTTCATAGATTGCTTCATAGATTACTTCATCAGATTGCTTCATCAGATTACTTCATCAGATTACTTCATCAGATTGCTTCATCAGATTGCTTCATAGATTGCTTCATCAGATTGCTTCATCAGATTGCTTCATCAGATTGCTTCATCAGATTGCTTCATCAGATTACTTCATCAGATTGCTTCATCAGATTGCTTCATCAGATTGCTTCATAGATTGCTTCATCAGATTGCTTCATCAGATTACTTCATCAGATTACTTCATCAGATTACTTCATCAGATTACTTCATCAGATTACTTCATCAGATTACTTCATCAGATTACTTCATCAGATTGCTTCATCAGATTGCTTCATCAGATTGCTTCATCAGATTACTTCATCAGATTACTTCATCAGATTACTTCATCAGATTACTTCATCAGATTACTTCATCAGATTACTTCATCAGATTACTTCATCAGATTACTTCATCAGATTACTTCATCAGATTACTTCATCAGATTGCTTCATCAGATTACTTCATCAGATTACTTCATCAGATTACTTCATCAGATTACTTCATCAGATTGCTTCATCAGATTGCTTCATCAGATTACTTCATCAGATTACTTCATAGATTGCTTCATCAGATGACTTCATCAGATTGCTTCATCAGATTGCTTCATCAGATTACTTCATCAGATTACTTCATCAGATTGCTTCATCAGATTACTTCATCAGATTGCTTCATCAGATTGCTTCATCAGATTACTTCATCAGGTTACTTCATCAGATTAATTCATCAGATTGCTTCATCAGATTGCTTCATCAGATTACTTCATCAGATTACTTCATCAGATTACTTCATAGATTGCATCATCAGATGACTTCATCAGATTACTTCATCAGGTTACTTCATCAGATTACTTCATCAGATTACTTCATAGATTGCTTCATCAGATGACTTCATCAGATTGCTTCATCAGATTACTTCATAGATTACTTCATCAAATTGCTTCATCAGATTGCTTCATCAGATTACTTCATCAGATTAATTCATCAGGTTACTTCATCAGATTACTTCATCAGATTACTTCATAGATTGCTTCATCAGATTACTTCATCAGATTACTTCATCAGATTACTTCATCAGGTTACTTCATCAGGTTACTTCATCAGATTGCATACATATATATATATATGTGTATGCATGTAATAAGGCCCGACAGGCCATCCATATACATTGAATATATGGACTCCTCGTGCCTCCCACCCCCAAAAAGTGTGTATATTCAATGTATACAGATGCCCTGAAGGGCCTTATTGCATTTATAATCCAGGTCAAACTGTGGATTTGAAGAAAAAAAAGCATAAATCATGTTGAGGGCAAAAAATTATCAATTTTGTTTATTAAATATCGTTATAAATGTCCCATTTATAACTTTGAACTACGCACTAAGTTAAGCTGAGTAAATTAATGTTATTGGAACATGCAAAAGAAAGTACATCTGTATTTTTGATATTGTGGACATTGCCGTCGAAAAGTAGTTTTTTCCCTGTCACTGACAGTGCAGACACACAAACAGGTGGAATAAAAATAAATCCGACAGTGTCTCAGATTGCATCAAAGAGGGGTGGATAATGTGCAAAGTGTCTTTTTGTGTTTTTCTGTAGTGTTTACAAACCACTAAAACACATTCATTTAATTGTTCTTCATCCAAATCGGCATGTCTACTCACTACTTTGGGATTTTTTGCTGGTAATTGGTCACTCAGTTTCATAGTTACAGCTGTACATCTGTAGCTGTAAAAGCAAGGTGACTAACGTCCGATACTTTTAAATTCTGTGAGGCAGCGCAGTGATTTAGAATATGTGACGAGGCTCCAACCATCTGTATCAGTCCAGTATACGGACAGCTGGAACCTTGTTCGAACAATCACACTGCTTGTTTCACGTTCCATTGCCAGCCTTGGATTATAAATATATACAGTATATACACACAGTGGAGATGCAATTATCCGATCTTTGATCAACCGTACTGTCTAATGACCCGAGCGCACCTGTAATCACGTGATGAATCACATGTGGTGTATTACACATTCAACTTCTGCTGCTAAAACGGCTACGAGATTTAGCTTCCAAAAAAAGAACCTACACACAGAGGCAAATGATTACAGAATTATTCAGCCCACCCAAACCATAGATGGAGCATTCTGTGCTTAAATTGTTGCAGTTAAGCAAATCAAAACAGTCGCCTCATTCTTGATTTTTCTTCTATTTCGTCAGTAAGGGCTGGAGATCCTGTGTATGTTATTGAGCAGCTAAGAACTTTTATTTTATTAATTTCAATGGCATGTTTTTACAATGCCTTAACAGCACGTATCAAAGTATAGAAACATTTTACTGAATTTTTGAAGTTTCATGATTCCTAAAGTTCTGTAATGTGTCAAAGTTGTACTGATTTGTATTCTTTGTATTTGGTACGTTTAATTACAGTACACCTTAACTGTAGGTTTTAGTTTTGGTGAATTGCATTAATTTAATGATTTGTAAAGCTTTGTAATTTTGTATGCTTAATGTGATAGAATAGGTTACTAGCTACAGTAGGTACTTGTGTACTAAGTGTTATGTTTGTTAACTTTATTCTATACATTATTAAAGTACAGTAATTGTTGTTAATACCTGTTCAATTATCCATACAAATCCATTATGCAAACTAGTATCAGTCCCAATTAGTGGGATAATTGACTCTGCTGTGTGTGTGTGTGTGTGTGTGTGTGTGTGTGTGTGTGTGTGTGTGTGTATATATATATATATATATATATATATATATATATATATATATATATATATGTGTGTGTGTGTGTGTGTGTGTGTGTGTGTGTGTGTGTGTGTGTATATATATATATATATATATGTGTGTGTGTGTTTGTGTGTGTATATATATGTGTATATATGTGTGTGTGTGTGTGTGTGTATATCTGTGTGTGTGTGTGTGTGTGTGTGTGTGTGTGTGTGTGTGTGTGTGTGTGTGTGTGTATTTGTGAGTGTGCGATTCAGACTCCACTTTTTGTAGAATGGTTTTCAGATAGACAAACTCTTGGTATTTCAAAGGCAGCTAGTACATTTTTCCAGCTTCCGGTTTGGCCGCAGCAATCTGTAGCCAAGGGCTAAATAAACATCCGGGCAAGGAGCAGCTTGCTCAGCACCCCCGCCCCAGTGCCAAGTTTGATTTGCATGTCATTAAATTAACAGGGGAGCCTCAGACTCTGAGATGTGACTGTGTTAAGCTGAGCTCTGTGCGCTCGTCCCTGACCATTGATTTGTATGTCATTAAATTAACAGGGGAGCCGCAGACTCTGAGACGTGACTGTGTTAAGCTGAGCTCTGTGTGCTCTCGTCCCTGACCATTGATTTGCATGTCATTATATTAACAGGGGAGCCGCAGACTCTGAGATGTGACTGCGTTAAGCTGAACTCTGTGTGCGCTCGTCTCTGACCATTGATTTGCATGTCATTAAATTAACAGGGGAGCCGCAGACTCTGAGATGTGACTGTGTTAAGCTGAGCTCCGTGCGCTCGTCCCTGACCATTGATTTGCATGTCATTAAATTAACAGGGGAGCCTCAGACTCTGAGATGTGACTGTGTTAAGCTGAGCTCTGTGTGCTCTCGTCCCTGACCATTGATTTGCATGTCATTAAATTAACAGGAGAGCCGCAGCCTCTGAGATTTGACTCTGTTAAGCTGAGCTCTGTGTGCGCTCGTCCCTGACCATTGATTTGCATGTCATTAAATTAACAGGGGAGCTGCAGCCTCTGAGATGTGACTGTGTTAAGCTGAGCTCCGTGCGCTCGTCCCTGACCATTGATTTGCATGTCATTAAATTAACAGGGGAGCCGCAGCCTCTGAGATGTGACTGTGTTAAGCTGAGCTCTGTGTGGGCTCGTCCCTGACCATTGATTTGCACGTCATTAAATTAACAGGGGAGCCGCAGCCTCTGAGATGTGACTGTGTTAAACTGAGCTCTGTGCGCTCGTCCCTGACCATTGATTTGCATGTCATTAAATTAACAGGGGAGCCGCAGCCGCTGAGATGTGACTGTGTTAAGCTGAGCTCTGTGTGCGCTTGTCCCTGACCAGGTCTCCAGTACAGGACTAGCTGGCAGCAGCAGCAGCAGCAGCAGCCGCTCCACAAAGCAGGCCTGACAGGCTCCCTGCATGATTTATTGACAGCGAGTTGTAAAAACAATCTTATTAAAGACCACAATGTTTGGTAAAGAAGAAAAAAAACCTCTTTAATTTATAGGGTAATTAGCCTTCCTAGCTGCGGGCACCCTGCCAAAAGCAGAACTCCCCTTCCCCCACGCCAGCCCCCGGGTAATGGTGATGTTAAAGGGCCATGCTGGTAATACAGAGGATACATCCCAGAGAGCATGTCTCTGCTGCCCCTCATTATAAGAGCAGGGTTATCCAACACTGCTGGTCCCTGTGGCTCAGTCTGGGTTGAGTTTTCATTCCAGCCACACCCGTACAGTAATTCACTGAAGCTTCCCTGAGTTTAAACTATATATTCAGCGGACTGGATATATAGCCAATTGCACTGGACCAACTCCCAACAAAGCCATCATTGTGACTGATTTCTTCACTGACTAGACAAAAACACTGTTTGTGCAAACCTGTCATTCCAGCTCAGAGCAGAACATCCAATCGAAGGTATTACCGGGGTGACAAGCAAGCCCAGTGGATTCAGCATGTTGGTTAATTGCTGAGCTGAATTACTTCCTCCCGAGTCAGGGAGAATGGGGTACATACAGCTGCTGTTTCATCTGACTCACCAGTATATACATATTAAAAAAGGTTCAGTTACTCAACAGAATTTCTACTGAGCAAGCCTTTGCTATGTTGCTCTGGATTGCTGAGTGCACTACTGAAGTTTGTATTGTTATTGACCACTCTTTAGTGGTGATTCTGTTTCCACTATTGGCATGTGTTGTGGAAGGTTTGTCTCTGGTCATGCACATCGAGGAAAGTGTGTACATTGAGTATGGAAACCTGCCATTGCTCTGTGTTTTATACCTTGCACAAGGAGCATGTGTTGAGCTCACATGTTGAAACAAGAGACGTCTTAAAGTCAAATTGTACATTGTATTTAGATATGCTACTGACTGCTGTGTATTTATGGCCAAGCCTGTTGGCATTTTATGTAATTGCTGCAACAAGCGTTTCTTATTCTTGTCATTAGATGATCTCATTTCCGTAACACAGTGTTTGCACAAGGGATGAATCAAAGCTGTACTTCTGTGTGACTCCAGCCTCATCACAACCCCAGGTCTAAGACTCTCAGCTCTGGGGCAACATGAAGACTCTGTCTGGTCTTCTATTAAATTATCTAACTGGCATGTTGCATGGTAGCCTGCTCCAGGGTGGACTATCACCATGTCTACTGGGCTAATCCTGCAGTTCAGACTTGATAAATACAATACATAATGAACTGGCCAGCTGTAGCGCACCCCACCTGTTTGAGGGGGTGGCAGCGGCGAATCATATGGATGTGAATTTCCTGGGCTAATGCTCATAAGGTAATGTGGTCTGTTGGAGGGGCTGCATTAAAAGTTCATAGGAAAGGCACTGCTTGCCACAATGAAACACTTCATCAGTGTGATACGCTGTACAGTTTCATGTTTGTCCATAAAGGCCTCATCAATCATACTTTGAAACGCTGAGCAATTCCTTTTTGGAATATCTGCAACACCACCCTCTTAAAAAGGGGTCTTATAGCGGCACCCCTGGGGGTTATGGGAGGAGAGGTGGAGGGGGGTGGGAGGCTCAACATGCAAGAACTGACTTCTGGAATTCGTCTACCTCCTCTGTTTGAGTTTGCATAACCGGTTCTGGAAATGTTGTCCTATTGCTGGCGAGGCAGGAAGCTGGAGAAGTGGATACATTTATCATCTGAAGTTGGCTGAAAGAAATGTCTCTCTTTCAGTTTAATACAAAATAAAAGCCTATTAGTTTAACTGTGCTCGAAACAACAGTTGTTCCACACAGCTCCTCGACCCATGGAAACTAGAGAGCCCTTCTAATGTAAACCCGGGATGAATAATTATGAAATAATTCCATATCTGCAGATATAGCAGTGAGGAATCCACATATCCCATGAAAAGAGAGAGAATGCATGCTTGGGTGTTGTGTGATAGAAGCAGGAGCCGAACCACGAGAAGCCAGATGAGCCAGCCAGTGTTAATGCACTGTGTTAATTCACTGTGTTAATTTACTGTGTTAATTCACTGTGCTAATTCACAGTGTAGTCCCTGCTGTGTCATCGGGGACTCGTATCATTCTGTGTATAAGCACTGTTAATTCACTGTGTTAATTTACGTGTTAATTCACAATCATACCATTTAAATAACAGATTGAAATAATATAACATAATGTTCACTATATTCTTTATATTTTTTTCATTTATATGGTTTCTTTTATTGTTTCTTGATTGTGTTTTTTTATATCTATATTTAACGTAGTGGAAGTTTTCCATTACGATTATGTTACTCTAAGTGTTTGATTTATATCTGGGAACGCAGAGGATTGCTTTTTGATGTTATGCTCCATGACATTGATTTAAATGGGTGTTTGATTATTGATACTTACTAAATTAGTGACATTTGTATACACTTATTGCACCTTGAGATTTTCCACTTTTGTTTATGCAAATTCAGCAGTCTGGTTTAAATCAGCCCAGTGTTCATGAAATATCATTTTTATATAGTAAAGTAAGGTCTCTGGGTTGAGTGTTTGTTGCCTGTACAGTTTCTCAAAATCAATGGGTACAAAAACCTGACAGACCGTGCTGTCGTTGGTTTAGTAACTAGATAAGCTTGGCTGCAGACTAGCCAACACCAATAACCCGGCTGACCTGCTGAACTGAGAACTCTTAATTTAATTTTCTATTGGGTCAGTGCACAGTAAGTTCCTGATGCTGGGTGGAAGAGCTACATTGGCACTGCCATGGATCTGGAAGAAAAATGGTGGGATTGCTTTGCTCGAGTTTGAACTTGTGTTATTTTTCTTGATTACCGTTGGATATTTAGAGCAGTTTTCTCTAATTTCTATTTAGATTTATTGCATAAATAATTCATGAAATCCAAGGAACTGTTAACGATTTAAAAGGGAAAAGTAAAAATCCTGGTTCAAACTGACCCTGATTCTTGTCTGCCTGGGATTATGCAGTCTGTTCAAAATTAGTCTGATTCCTGTCCGCCTGGGATTATGCAGTCTGTTCAAATTGACTCTGATTCCTGTCCACCTGGGACTATGTAGTCTGTTCAAACTGATTGATTCCTGTCCGCCTGGGATTCTGAAGTTTCCTCATCAGATCAACATATGATGTTCTCCCATCACCACAGAACCTAAACCTTTGTGTTTATCACCTGCAACATTAAGGCACATTTTGACAGGATGTAAGGTGGGTCTTAGCCAAGGATCAGTTTACTTATGTTTGGTCTTAGCATTGGAAGACAAGCATAACCTGACCAATAAATTTCCACCAGTTCCATCAAAGCATTACAAACATAAGACAATATTCCTCCGTCCAGGAGTTCAACCACCAAGAAAAGGTGTTAAAACCAAGCCTCGCCCAGGACAACTGGGAGCTGCTAGAGACTGGAAAATGCTGGCTGATGTTGGTCAATTGCTTATTGCCACCACTAACCTTCGATCAGATATTGTCTTGTGGTCTGGATCAGCACGCCTTGTTCATATGGTAGAGTTAACAGTGCCATGGGAGGATGGTGTGGATGAAGCATATGAGAGGAAGAAACTTCGGTATGTTCAACTAGCTGCTGAAGCAGAACAGCAAGGATGGAGAGTCCAAGTTTACGCAGTGGAGGTGGGTTGTCGAGGATTTGTGGCACACTCTACAACCCGGTTTTTCAGAGATGTTGGGTTCAGTGGCTAAGAGTTGCGTTACACAGTGAAGAACTTATCTGAAGCAGCAGAAAGGAGCAGCAACTGGCTGTGGTTGAGACGGAAAGATTCTGGATGGGGATCTCAAGCACAATAGAAAGAAAGCAACGCTGATGTACATGTAAGTAAACTGGGCTGAGTTGAGTGGGGGACAGAGGGGAGTGATGCTGGGATGCCAGAATCACTGTCAAGCCCTCTTGAGGAGTCATGGGCTAGTTGACGAAACACCGAGGATGGAAGATGCCCACTTGAAGACCCCAGAGATGTACCCTATTTAGCTCAATCTAAACGGTTGTCATGCTGATGAGCTGGGGAGACTGCACTGTGGTTGATCCCTGGAACCAGCATCGCAGCCGTTGTGTGTGCTGATGCACTGGGGAAGCAAAATAAGATGATCCCTCGAGCCAGCAATACACTTCAGCAATCAACACCAGACAGAAGTATATCTATATCATCAGATGGAAAGCAACGCAAATGGATGGAGATGCAGATGGATCACATTAGTTTACTGTAAAGTTTACTGCCTGGGATTATGCAGTCTGTTCAAACTGACTCTGATTCATCTGCCTGGGATTATGCAGCCTGTTCAAAATGAATGATTTGTCTACCTGGGATTATGCAGTCTGTTCAAGATGACTCTGATTCCTGTCCGTCTGGGATTCTGTAGTCTATTCAAGGTGACTCTGATTCCTGTCCACCTGGGATTCTGAAGTCTATTCATGGTGACTCTGATTCCTGTCCACCTGGGATTCTGTAGTCTATTCAAGGTGACTCTGATTCCTGTCTGCCTGGGATTATGCAGTCTGTTCAAGATTACTCTGATTCCTGTCCGCCTGGGATTATGAAGTCTATTCAAGATTACTCTGATTCCTGTCCACCTGGGATTCTGTAGTCTATTCAAGGTGACTCTGATTCCTGTCTGCCTGGTCTTATGCAGTCTGTTCAAGATTACTCTGATTCCTGTCCGCCTGAGATTATGCAGTCTGTTCAAGATGACTCTGATTCGTCT
Source organism: Polyodon spathula (assembly GCF_017654505.1). Lineage (NCBI taxonomy): Eukaryota > Metazoa > Chordata > Actinopteri > Acipenseriformes > Polyodontidae > Polyodon > Polyodon spathula. The sequence goes on along the minus strand of NC_054539.1, from coordinate 101,718 downwards.
TCCTGGGATTATGCAGTCTGTTCAAACTGACTCTGATTCATCTGCCTGGGACTATGCAGTCTGTTCAAGATGACTCTGATTCCTGTCCCCTTGGGATTATGCAGTTTATTTCAGATGCTCCCTGGAGAAGCTCAGTAATCCCGCAGATGGGAATGGTTTCTCTCTCATTCTTGGAATGGTTTTCTAAGCAGACAGTTCATTTTTAAATACACATCTTGGTTTAAGGTACGCCACACTGACACCTTGTGACAAAGTGCTGAGTGAATACAGGTGAGTGCACTGCAGAGCAGATTAATCACGCAGACAATTGCTTTCAGGTGCAAGGGTGTTTTATTTAATGAATGATAATGTCCAGAGCCCGAAGGCAAACATCAGTAAATAATAAATTTTGGAGTGACATAGCGGTGTGTCTCAATCATAATTGTAATCCCCGGATTTGACCCGCAACCAAAAGTCCAGGTTTCACACACACCCACACTAAACACAAAACACAAACACAAGACAGTGAAGTGATATCACATGCTAGTGGTGCAATTTCAATTAAAGTTCTTTGTGAAATGCTGGGGAGTTTAGAGGGAAAAGACAAGAAAATGAGCATTCACACTCTCCTAGCATGAGAGAGAGGGAGATATCATATACATTCACATGCAAAGTGCTTTTTCAAACAGCACACCAAACACACTCTTACTGTTTAAAATGACCTGTATCATTTTGCCAATCCAGTAAGTCTACTGCAATATAAAAAGTGCAAGTTCAAGTGTGGTCCACATATGTATGGCACATGATTGTGATGCAATGTTGAGCTGCACAGGTGCTGCTTGGAAAGACTCTATGGTTCGTTTATAGACATGTGCTCTTGAGCAGTCCTATTAACTTGTTCTCTGTGGTTCACTCATAGACATGTGCTCTTGAGCAGTCCTATTAACTTGTTCTCTGTGGTTCACTCATAGACATGTGCTCTTGGGCAGTCCTATTAACTTGTTCTTGCACCCAGCCCCTTGACTCTAGTCAGCTTCATCAACATTACTGGGGAGTTGGTTCTAGGCTCCCACAATTCTCTGTGTAAAAAGATGCCTCCTATTTTCTGTTCTGAATGCCCCTCTCTCTAATCTCCATTTGTGACCCCTGGTACTTGTTTCTTTTTTCAGGTCGAAAAAGTCCCTTGGGTCAACATTGGCAATGCCTTTTAAAATTTTGAAAACTTGAATCAGATCACTGCGTAGTCTTCTTTGTTCAAGACTGAATATATTAGAGGAGAAACCTCAGAATGGAGTGAGGTAACCAGTGGAGTACCACAGGGATTAATATTAGGTCCTCTGCTATTCTTAATCAACGTTAATGATTTAGATTCTGGTATAGTAAGCAAACATGGTAAATTCGCAGACGACACAAAAATAGGAGGAGTGGCAAACACTGTTGCAGCAGCAAAGGTCATTCAAAATGATCTAGACAAGATTCAGAACTAGGTAGACACATGGCAAATGACATTTAATAGAGAAAAGTGTAAGGTACTGCACGCAGGAAATAAAAATGTGCATTATAAATATCATATGGAAGATACTGAAATTGGAGAAGGAATCTATGAAAAAGACCTAGGAGTTTTTGTTGACTCAGAAATGTCTTCATCTAGACAATGTGGGGAAGCTATAAAAAAGGCCAACAAGATGCTTGAATACATTGTGAAAAGTGTTGAATTTAAATCAAGGGAAGTAATGTTAAAACTGTACAATGCATTAGTAAGATCTCATCTTTAATATTGTGTTCAGTTCTGGTCACCTCGCTACAAAAAGGATATTGCTGCTCTAGAAAGGTCTCATTGCTCATGGAGTTTCATGAAGGGGACATGGTATAACACCCTTCCATATCACAATGATCCAATTTCACACAGTCAGCGGCTGCTTGCAGCACAGAGGCAGTGTGGGGCCAGCAGATAACGGGAATATTTATTCTCTGATCAGCAGGTGACACAGGTCTCACGGAAAGAGATCACACTCCAATATCCTGGAACAAAGAGGCACGTTGTGCCGACGATGTGAAAGCTGGGCTCGGCCAGCCCAAATTCCACTCGGAGGGCGTTCAGATGACCGTTCCAACTGCCTTTATCCTCTCCAATTCATGTCAGCTGAGCACTTCAGAAAAAAATCAGAGGGGTCTGGAGGGAAATGGAGTGTTTGCTTTTCTGGAATAAGTTAAAATCATGCATGTAATAAGGAGAAATCATTTTTAAGCCTGGCTGTAGGAAATCCAGGCTGGCAAGCAGCATTATTATTTCTTATTAAAGGCAGACCAGGAGTGAATACAGACACTTCTGCAGCAGGGGATGAATGACCTCCTTCCTGTACACATGTGAGCGACAGAGCGGAAGCTGCAATCTGGGAGAGGTAGCCAGGCTGCTACAAATTGGGTTAAAAATATCATTGCATAGATTTGTGTATTTATTTATTTGTTTTGTTATCCATTTCACCAGGACATACAGTAACATCTCCACACACCCATAACTTCAAAATTTCTTAAGCGATAAAGTAATACTGTAGAGATGTATGCCCTTGATAATCTGTGTGTGTCTGGCCCATGTAATTGCAAACATTTATATTAAACCCTTAAAAGAGAGACAGCAGAAGTTTGCTTTCATTAGCTACCATTATGTTTTTAAATTTAAAAAATCTGCTTAGGCGCCTGCAGCATTTTTTTACACAAATATGTCAGTCATGTTGCTCTAATGTAATAAAAGATTGGATCAGCCTACTATCTCTGTCACTGCCCTGTTTCAAGCAGCACCCTGCTGACAATGAGACAGAACATCATATTCATGCTGCCTTGAGTAGAATAACATTTAGTTCCTATGTCCTATCTGGAAGCCAATTTCTTTCAGTTCCTTGTGGCTGTAGCTTTCTTAACTTTAAATAAAACAATATTACAGGTACTGCACCCCTTTGAATGTAGATTTGAATGTTTTATTTCCTTTCCGCATCACAGTGTGGATAAAGACACACCCATACCCTGTGGACCCTTTAGTGCGATGGTATTATTATTTGTATTATTATCATGCTCATGACTCCATGCCTTGCATGCTACCCTGTATCTCAGCACAACAGATCCCAACACTCCTGCTACCCTGTATCACAGTACAAAAGATCACCACACTCCATGCTACCCTGTATCTCAGCACAACAGATCCCCACACTCCATGCTACCCTGTATCACAGCACAACAGATCCCCACACTCCATGCTACCCTGTATCACAGCACAACAGATCCCCACACTCCATGCTACCCTGTATCACAGCACAACAGATCCCCACACTCCATGCATGCAGCACAACAGACCCACACTATCTGTATCACAGCACAACAGATCCCCACACTCCATGCTACCCTGTATCACAGCACAACAGATCCCCACACTCCATGCTACCCTGTATCACAGCACAACAGATCCCCACACTCCATGCTACCCTGTATCACAGATCCCCACAACAGATCCCCACACTCCATGCTACCCTGTATCACAGCACAACAGATCCCCACACTCCATGCTACCCTGTATCACAGCACAACAGATCCCCACACTCCATGCTACCCTGTATCACAGCACAACAGATCCCCACACTCCATGCTACCCTGTATCACAGTACAAAAGATCCCCACACTCCATGCTACCCTGTATCACAGCACACAACAGATCCCCACACTCCATGCTACCCTGTATCACAGCACAACAGATCCCCACACTCCATGCTACCCTGTATCACAGCACAACAGATCCCCACACTCCATGCTACCCTGTATCACAGCACAACAGATCCCCACACTCCATGCTACCCTGTATCACAGTACAACAGATCCCCACACTCCATGCTACCCTGTATTTCAGCACAGCAGATCCGCACACTGGAAATACAACTCCTATTGCAAAGCAGTTTCACCTATTTCAAGTTTTGCTATGAGCTTGATTAGCCACAGTGCATAGGTAACAATAACAACAGGAATGGATCAAGCTGCTGTGCAGTGGGAGCCTTATTCCCGTCCCTGACACATGAAAAGTTGACATCCTGAATACAATAGTCTTCTGTCCAGCTTATTTCCCTGGTAATGGCCTCTCAGAAAGGCAGGGTAATCACATCCTGTTCTGGTCCCAGTTGAGGTGTAATACTATTCTCTCCCAGTCCCAGTTAAGATGTAACGCTATTTGGTTTCAGTCCTAGTCAAGCTGTAAAATTATTATTGTTTCGATTCCCCCAGGCACTAATACTCTTTCATCAGAGTCACGTGATGGCAATTCTTTGATTCAGGCTTAACAAAGGACATGAAGGGAACATTTCCCTGACAGCTAGAATAGTTAGTCTTTGATCTACTGCGACTGACATCAAAGAAGGAAAGCTGTTGATATAGCTATCTGGGGACAGTAATTCACCTGAAACATTTTCATGCCATTCCACAGGAATAGCCAGAAAGTGGTTTCATTTTCAGAGAGACATACATTATCTCTTACAGTGGCTATCCTGGGGTCAGGCTCTGGGCATTATTTCATGTTTTTCGGAAGCTGGAGATTCATTCTTGACATTTATGAACTCAACAGATCCTCTCCTATGAATTAGTGCCTTGTATTTCACTCAAGTTTCCGTTGCTCTATCTGCGATCATTACCCTAAATCACCAGTCTCTTGTGTTTCACTCAAGTTTCCGTTGCTCTATCTGCGATCATTACCCTAAATCACCAGTCTCTTGTGTTTCACTCAAGTTTCCGTTGCTCTATCTGCGATCATTACCCTAAATCACCAGTCTTTTGTAATTCACTCAAGTTTCCGTTGCTCTATCTGCGATCATTACCCTAAATCACCAGTCTCTTGTGTTTCACTCAAGTTTCCGTTGCTCTATCTGTGATCATTACCCTAAATCACCAGTCTCTTGTGTTTCACTCAAGTTTCCGTTGCTCTATCTGCGATCATTACCCTAAATCACCAGTTTCTTGTACAAGCCCCTTAATGCATTCATTTAGCAGGCTGAGGTAAACTCCCTGTGCAGAGGTTGGGGTTTCCAAGCATTTCTCTGCACAATATGTTACCTTTTCTTTTCTTTTTTTAACAAGACATCAAGAACAAAGTCCCTGAGCCTCTCTTTCATGAGACATGTTGCAGAAAGTATCAGAAAGTGTGCTGGGTTGTTAAGCAGATTTCAGACCCCTGACTCGCATCTGGAAAGGTTGCTTCCAGGTGGGGAATGAGACTCCACTCGTGGGGCTGCCCTCAGACAGAGATCACCCGCTGCGAGTGGAGATAAAAACTTCAAGCTAAGACAAAAAAAATATTTCTTTCTTTGCGCCAAGCTGGCTATATTTTATTATTCACAAGCAGTGCAGTGCAAGAACCTCAGAACAAGTGGTTAACTGTGACTAACAGTGATATCACAGATAAAAATAAAAACAAACAAAAATAACAAAATAATAATGAAGTACTGGCCATTCTAAGCGGCTATAACCTATTAAACAGATTCCACTAAGCTCTGTACATGTTCACAGCAGTCTCACAGACTAGCTTGGCATGGCTGACCCAGGCTATTTATACCTTTCAGTCCCACCCCCCTGGAACATACCAAATTAACAAAGTTAAGCAACTAACACCAGCAAAATATTTCTTAAAATGCAGCATTTCAGCTTTCCTTTTCTTTATTTCATTTTCTAAAAACACAAAATGTCATAACAAACATTTCCTATAAGAGAGGTACTTCCTTGGACTAATAAAACATTATTACCAATTTAACCCTTCCCTCTCATCTATAACACGGTAAGCGTGCCCTCTACTGCCGATAGCTAGGGCTGCTATACCAGGTGGGCCCCCTTACTGAGACATACCTCCTACACACACACATACACACACACACAGAATCAGACTCCCAGCATGTGGTGAGTTCCACTCTCTTTATCTGTTCCCAATCTTCATTAATAACATTAAACCATCACATTACTGCCCCAAAAACGAACCCAATCCTTATTCTCCAGATTAAAGTTAAAAGCAAATTGTTTATTTGCTAAAAGGGCGCTGTGAAATCAATGCTTGTAGGCCTCCATTCATTGAGATCACCGTCCCTGTGCGACTAGCCCTTCAACTATTACCTGTATTTAACTTTGATTTTCTATTTATTAATGCATTTATATTTTCAGGAATCCAATCAACTCCACCTGCTGCCGGACCCCAACGTCCCTGTCAGGTAAGTACACTTATCTTTTAGTGCACATTTTATTATTTTTTCAGAATTTCAAACTGGCAGATTTATTTTTTTTTCTTCTTTAAAACTGTATACATATAAGGAAGTCTGTATCGCGGCATGTTCGCTATATACAATGTTTACAACAACTTTGAGTTGGGAATGGAACTCCATTACACCTGCATTTCTGGGGATTCAGAGCTGCCCTCACACAGAGATCACCTGCACTGCTGGGGAATCAGAGCCGCCCTCACACAGAGATCACCTGCACTGCTGGGGAATCAGAGCTGCCCTCACACAGAGATCACCTGCACTGCTGGGGAATCAGAGCCGCTCTCACACAGAGATCACCTGCACTGCTGGGAAATCAGAGCCGCCCTCACACAGAGATCACCTGCACTGCTGGGGAATCAGAGCCGCCCTCACACAGAGATCACCTGCACTGCTGGGGAATCAGAGCCGCCCTCACACAGAGATCACCTGCACTGCTGGGGAATCAGAGCCGCCCTCACACAGAGATCACCAGTACTGCTGGGGAATCAGAGCCGCCCTCACACAGAGATCACCTGCACTGCTGGGGAATCAGAGCCTGCCCTCACACAGAGATCACCTACACTGCTGGGGAATCAGAGCCGCCCTCACACAGAGATCACCTGCACTGCTGGGGAATCAGAGCCACCCTCACACAGAGATCACCTGCACTGCTGGGGAATCAGCTGCACTCACACAGAGATCACCAGTACTGCTGGGGATTCAGAGCTGCCCTCACACAGAGATCACCTGCACTGCTGGGGAATCAGAGCCACCCTCACACAGAGATCACCAGTACTGCTGGGGATTCAGAGCTGCCCTCACACAGAGATCACCTGCACTGCTGGGGAATCAGAGCCACCCTCACACAGAGATCACCTGCACTGGTGGGGAATCAGAGCCGCCCTCACACAGAGATCACCTGCACTGCTGGGGAATCAGAGCTGCCCTCACACAGAGATCACCTGCACTGCTGGGGAGTCAGAGCCGCCCTCACACAGAGATCACCTGCACTGCGGGGGAATCAGAGCCGCCCTCACACAGAGATCACCTGCACTGCTGGGGAATCAGCTGCCCTCACACAGAGATCACCAGTACTGCTGGGGATTCAGAGCTGCCCTCACACAGAGATCACCTGCACTGCTGGGGAATCAGAGCCGCCCTCACACAGAGATCACCTGCACTGCTGGGGAATCAGAGCCGCCCTCACACAGAGATCACCTGCACTGCTGGGGAATCAGAGCCGCCCTCACACAGAGATCACCTGCACTGCTGGGGAATCAGAGCCGCCCTCACACAGAGATCACCTGCACTGCTGGGGAATCAGAGCCGCCCTCACACAGAGATCACCTGCACTGCTGGGGAATCAGAGCCGCCCTCACACAGAGATCACCTGCACTGCTGGGGAATCAGCTGCCCTCACACAGAGATCACCAGTACTGCTGGGGATTCAGAGCTGCCCTCACACAGAGATCACCTGCACTGCTGGGGAATCAGAGCTTCCCTCACACAGAGATCACCTGCACTGCTGGGGAATCAGAGCCGCCCTCACACAGAGATCACCTGCACTGCTGGGGAATCAGAGCTGCCCTCACACAGAGATCACCTGCACTGCTGGGGAATCAGAGCCGCCCTCACACAGAGCTCACCTGCACTGCTGGGGAATCAGAGCTGCCCTCACACAGAGATCACCTGCACTGCTGGGGAATCAGAGCCACCCTCACACAGAGATCACCTGCACTGCTGGGGAATCAGAGCCGCCCTCACACAGAGCTCACCTGCACTGCTGGGGAATCAGCTGCACTCACACAGAGATCGCCTGCACTGCGGGGGAATCAGCTGCACTCAGACAGAGATCGCCTGCACTGCGGGGGAATCAGAGCCATCGCTCGCGGGGCTGCCCTCAGACAAGAGCCGTCGCTCAAGGGGCCTCCCTCAGACAGAGATCACCTGCACTGCTGGGGAATCAGAGCTGCCCTCACACAGAGATACCCTGTACTGCTGGAGAATCAGAGCCGCTGCCCTCACACAGAGCTCACCTGCACTGCTGGGGAATCAGGGCTGCCCTCATACAAAAATCACCTGCACTGCTGGGGAATCAGCTGCCCTCACACAGAGATCACCTGACTTCCAGGCCTGGTTTACACAGAGTGCAGAACTGCACAGTGGGCTCCAGCACACCCCCTGTCCCAGTCCAACCCATAGTATAGCACTGTGGAAGAATCCAGACATCCAGAGATAAAATGGATCACCATTTTATATACCATATATACAGATGAAATGTGTTTGTACAGTATAAATCCAATCTCATTATTTTACTAGGCTTGCAGTGTTCATGCAGTCAGGAGCAGATGTCCACATAGAAATGTGCTGTTTGCATAGAAGGCATGCCAGTATACTGAGTCCAATTATATTTAACATTGGTGTGTCCAAAATATGTTTTTTTAATTACTGAGTGTCTGAATACTCATCACCAGGTTGTCACTCCATCCATTGTCATTAACAACATTGTCTCAGTAACTTCAGTAAATATTCAGTAAAATTAACCCTGAAACTTGGTAGAACAGCAGCTGGATTTCCAAACACAAACATCCAAGGATATTTATATAATTGCACAGCAATCAAGGTTAGAGCCCAACCAGAATACACACTGTACCCTCCTCTACCATGCACTGCAGTTACACTGATGAACATTATGAGGCAGGGTCACCTTGAGGCTCTGCTCGTCATGCTGCTGCATGCATATGGTCTTCAGCCACCGTAATAATCACTTTGGAGTCTATTCAATTGATGGATCTAAATATTTCCACCATTCATATTGTGCCCTCCCTGGCATACCACAAGCCCACGTACTCCATGAGGAAGAATGACAACAGCAGGGTGAAACCCAGCCCCGTAAAGCACACTAAATGAGTTGAAATGAAAAGATGAAAGAGGAATTACACTGAAACTAAAACCTAAGAAAACACTGGTTTGACTGTATAAAGGTTTTTATGGGCTTAAGCAGATTTTAAAGGCTCATTAAACGGTGCCCTGTACTGAAGCCTATAAACACCATCAGAAAGTATCTTTTCAGCAAGGCTTTATGAGCTGCCACCACTGGCAGAGAGGCTCACATGGGCAGCACTTTGGGGTTTCTGCAGGAATTCAGCAGCAGAGAAACCCTAATAACAAGAGGTGGTCATAAAAATAAGTGTCATCATAAAATATATTGGCAAGCTTGGAGCTACCTTTTTTACTTCACTCCAACAATATACATTTATTAAGAATGTATAGGCCGTCTGGGGTAGCTACTGTATATTGTTCCAGAAATTTAAATTTTGATTTTGAAGTCTTGCATTGGATCAAGATACATTTTGTTTTTTTATATATGTAGGAAACAAAGTTGTATTTTATTCTATACGATTACGGAAACCATGTCATTCTACTGCTACAAATACAGTACCATTAACATACCATTTTGACCATTAGCACAGCCTCACTGTTCCAGTGTTGGAAACTCTTGATACCGCAGCCCCTGGGAGCTGATACAATACCATGCTGTTACAATGCCTAGTGCTTCATATCATTGTGGGTCTAGAGGTCAAATATTCTGCTTCTACAATCCTTCTAACTCCAGTGATGATGCAACCCTTCTAACTCCAGTGATGATGCAACCCTTCTGACTCCAGTGATGATGCAACCCTTCTAACTCCAGTGATGATGCAACCTTTCTAACTCCAGTGATGATGCAACCCTTCTAACTCCAGTGATGATGCAACCCTTCTAACTCCAGTGATGATGCAACCCTTCTAACTCCAGTGATGATGCAACCCTTCTAACTCCAGTGATGATGCAACCCTTCTAACTCCAGTGATGATGCAACCCTTCTAACTCCAGTGATGATGCAACCCTTCTAACTCCAGTGATGATGCAACCCTTCTAACTCCAGTGATGATGCAACCCTTCTAACTCCAGTGATGATGCAACCCTTCTAACTCCAGTGATGATGCAACCCTTCTAACTCCAGTGATGATGCAACCCTTCTAACTCCAGTGATGATGCAACCCTTCTAACTCCAGTGATGATGCAACCCTTCTAACTCCAGTGATGATGCAACCCTTCTAACTCCAGTGATGATGCAATTACATCCCTTTCTGATTCCATCCTTCTTGCTTTGTTCAAGTTATTTTTTGTTTTTTTGTTGCTGGAGACAACGGTGCGACCCTTTCCTTGTAGTGAAGATGAAAGTAAAGCCATTTAGGATCTTGGGACCCTAATGCAATGAGACAGCACAACCTGTGCTCTGTAAGCAATGAGGCAAATTCTAGTTATGGCAGCAGTTTAGTACTTAAAATAATTACATTCCACCGGGGCTTAGAGTCTGAGAGCTCCTTTAACTAATGGGCTAATCCAAAGGAGCCCCTCAATGACAGAGAATAAATCGCTGCTCGCCACAGGGCAGTGAAACTAACGGTCAGAGAGGATACGACTCAGTGGTCTTCAAGTTTCTAATGCATTCCTCTTACTTTCTTTGAACCGAACAGTCAAAAAGTACTTTGGGTTAACAATTTTCCAATCGCACACTTGCAAGGGAATACAGTGCTAGCTTGCTATACAAAATGTACATTATATCATTATGTCTTTGTTTTTTTTTTTGTTTTGAACTACTGGAAAATAATAAAATAACATTACATAATAATCTTTGTAACTTTTTTCATAACTTTTCCAGCCATATATCTTTATCCATAATTACAAATCAGTCAATGGTGTTATATGTGGTAACACTAAAAGAAATAAAATTCTGTGGCAAACATTTTACTTCACAGACCCAAGGAACAATTAAAATTTTATCTCTAAAGTATGACTGAATAGTCTTGAATTCGACATGGTTTGTGGTTCTGTATCGTGCACACCTAGAACACCAAGTTTGGAGATTGATTCCACATTGAGCTGTAGGTTCTGCTCCATTGGTATAATCAGTTGCAGATTCAAATCCTATTAAAAAAAAAACATTACACTATTTAAATCATTAAAACCACAGAAATACATGAGTGACTGTTAGACATTTGATTTTCATACACTTGCCAGACAAGTGACCTGACAGTAATTATCTAAACTGCGGTTCATTCAATTTAGGCTCCAATATATGTAAAGTACATTTCAATAGTCACTTATACTTCTTTGGCCACCCAGACACTAAAAAGAACCTAGGGCTTCAACATTAGCTCGAGTCTGACAATCCTTTTTAAGCTCCCTTTTAGCTGTACCTTTATTTTTTCAGTTTTTTAAGTCAATTCTCTTCATATTAGGTGTTTGAAAACATACCTTTGCACCTGGTTCTCATTGCACCAGTGCACACTCTGCAGACCCATAGGACCTTGCCCCATGGTTGTCTTTAATTAACTGGAGTGTTTTGTAGATATTTCATTATGGGTGAGGGCCACATGAGTAGAGGTATTGTGCACCTGCTGGATTCCTTGAAGTCGCTCCTGTGAATTATGGGACTAACTTATTGCATTTTTGACACAGTGGAAACATTTGTGCCATATTTCTTTAAAAAAAAAAAAACCTTTTACCTAAATTTTACCCTACACAGAGAATTGTGAGGGTCTGGAATCAACTCCCCAGTAATGTTGTTGAAGCTGACACCCTGGGATCCTTCAAGAAGCTGCTTGATGAGATTTTGGGATCAGTAAGCTACTAACAACCAAATGAGCAAGATAGGCCGAATGGCCTCCTCTCGTTTGTAAACTTTCTTATGTTCTTATGTTCTTAAATAAAGTGGTTATGAGTGCTTAAGGTTGCATTCTGAATAGATAATATCTTCATATAACGCCTTTTATAGTGGACCACCATCACAGAGCACTTTTCAGAGACAAACTGTGAACTGTGCATTATATGCAGAGTCATTTACAATAGGACATTGATTTAACATCTCCTCTGTGGGATGGAGCACAAGGAGGTTAAGTGACTTGCTCTGGGTCACATAATGAGTCAATCATTAGCAGAGGTGGGATGTGAGCTGGTGACCTTCTGGTTACAAGCCCTGGACTTTAACCTCTGGACCATGCTGCCTCCTAAGATTACTTCTAACTTGTGCTGCTTGACTATTGGTTTGATCATTCATTGATGGTCAGATTTTGCACTGGTCATGTGTCACCTCATTTTCAATGAGAACTGCAAGGCTAGCAGGGGGTTATAAGCATTCTCTTATCTTCATCTTTCTGTCTTAAAGAAGATTGACTTTTTAAAGTGGCACAATGCGATATCTGAGAGCAAGCACATCACAGGAGAATGAAGGATCCAGTAAAGAAGACTGCACAGTAGATAGTGAAGGATCCAGTAAAGAAGACTGCACAGTAGATAGTGAAGGATCCAGTAAAGATGACTGCACAGTAAATAGTGAAGGATCCAGTAAAGAAGAATGCACAATAGATACTGAAGGATCCAATAAAGATGACTGCACAATAGATAGTGAAGGATCCAGTAAAGATGACTGCACAGTAGATAGTGAAGGATCCAGTAAAGATGACTGCACAGTAGATAGTGAAGGATCCAGTAAAGAAGACTGCACAGTAGATAGTGAAGGATCCAGTAAAAAAGAATGCACAGTAGATTATGAAGGATCTAGTAAAGATGACTGCACAGTAGATAGTGAAGGATCCAGTAAAGAAGACTGCACAGTAGATAGTGAAGGATCCAGTAAAGAAGACTGCACAGTAGATAGTGAAGGATCCAGTAAAGAAGACTGCACAGTAGATAGTGAAGGATCCAGTAAAGAAGACTGCACAGTAGATAGTGAAGGATCCAGTAAAGAAGACTGCACAGTAGATAGTGAAGGATCCAGTAAAGAAGATTGCACAGTAGATAATGAAGGATCCATTAAAGGAAACTGCACAGTGATAGTGAAGGATCCAGTAAAGAAGACTACACAGTAGACAGTGAAGGATACAGTAAAGAAGACTGCGCAGTAGATAGTGAAGGATCGAGTAAAGATGACTGCACAGTAGATAGTGAAGGATCCAGTAAAGACGACTGCACAGTAGATAGTGAAATATCCAGTAAAGAAGATTGCACAGTAGACAGTGAAGGATCCAGTAAAGAAGACTGCACAGTAGATAGTGAAGGATCCAGTAAAGAAGATTGCACAGTAGATAATGAAGGATCCATTAAAGGAAACTGCACAGTGATAGTGAAGGATCGAGTAAAGATGACTGCACAGTAGATAGTGAAGGATCCAGTAAAGACGACTGCACAGTAGATAGTGAAATATCCAGTAAAGAAGATTGCACAGTAGACAGTGAAGGATCCAGTAAAGAAGACTGCACAGTAGATAGTGAAGGATCCAGTAAAGAAGACTGCACAGTAGATAGTGAAGGATCCAGTAAAGATGACTGCACAGTAGATAGTGAAGGATCCAGTAAAGATGACTGCACAGTAGATAGTGAAGGATCGAGTAAAGATGACTGCACAGTAGATAGTGAAGGATCCAGTAAAGACGACTGCACAGTAGATAGTGAAGGATCCAGTAAAGAAGATTGCACAGTAGACAGTGAAGGATCCAGTAAAGAAGACTGCACAGTAGATAGTGAAGGATCCAGTAAAGAAGACTGCACAGTAGATAATGAAGGATCCATTAAAGGAAACTGCACAGTGATAGTGAAGGATCCAGTAAAGAAGACTACACAGTAGACAGTGAAGGATACAGTAAAGAAGACTGCGCAGTAAATAGTCCAGTAAAGTAAAGGCATTTTTGGTTGAATTTGCTCGCTATTCAAAGCCATGACTTTCTGGAATCGGCAACATGTTTGAGAAGAGTGAGAACACACGCAGCCCTCAATCCTCCAGCACTGTCACACTGCACTAATAAACACTAACATACAGCATCAATTTGAAAATAAAATAAAGGGAGAGTGAATGGGAGAGAGAGCATCAGTGAATTCACTTTTAATGGGTCTCTTTAATCACAAGTTCCTGCTGTAATTATTGAGCTTGTAAGGATAATGGGCCCAGCAGAGTTTTATATTTTCTGTCCCGCTTGAGTGGCAGGTTAATGTCATTTTTCCTGACGAGGGATTACAGAGGTTAAATTAAATTGGGTTATTGTGGTTTCAAGAATAAGCTCATTATTTGAGAACCTTTATTAAGTTGAAATGACAGCCTGTCCTTCCGTCAGCCGTCATTGGCCCCTCTGTGAAACACAGCAGATTCAGTTACTCTCACAACAAGTAGCTTGGGGTGGTGCTGGGTCTGAAATTACAGGGACACCTGACTAACCACGAACTCTATCAATGCCCCCGCGGGGCCACACAAACAATTATGTTAATAGACTAGCAGTCTTTATTATACACAGGCAATTTACAGTCCAAATATCAGTTCAGGTGCATAAGTCATTTGCATTATATATCATTATGAATCTGTGTGGCCAAAGCATGATTTAGTCATTGTGATAATAAACATTCTTATGACATTTAGGGATAGATTTTCAAAGCTCTTTATGCTGGATTATGAAAGTAAAAACACTGCCAACAAAAGTTACCCAACAACTGAGACTTAATTTAAGAGCTCGTAAGCAGTTCCATTATTTAATTTAGGAGCTTATAAGCAGTTATGTTATTTAATTTAGGGGTTTGTAAGCAGCCCTGTTATTTAATTTAGGGGTTCATAAACAATCCTGTTATTTCATTTAGGGGTTCGTAAGCAGTCCTGTTATTTAATTTAGCAGTTTTAAGTTATTATTTTGTGTTCGTTTTAGAATCTGTGTTTATACTGAGAGCCAGTAAATGAGCCAAAAATGTGGTAAACTGTACAATAAATAAATGTATCGAAAGCCCCACTGAGGGGATATAGAAATGGGTTCATTGTGTTTGGGGTGGTAGCTCTAATCACCCTGGCGGTCCCAATCCTAACATTCTGTCAGTAAATAAATCAAGTTTCTGTCGATATTATTAGTTCCATTAACGAAGCTTCACAGACACATACATACATAAACAGACAGTATTGTGATCCTGTATTAGTAAGGCCTCCACATTGTTAGATTTTCTTATTACCATATTCCCCAGCTGTCCGGTGTATTGAGATTCTTTATTTGTGTCTGGTGAGCTCAGTAGCTTGTGCGGATGAGCAGTGCTTCTCCAGATGTGCAGGGAGGTTGTTCGTGCAGATAAGAAGCCGCTGTGCTGAGGAAAGCACACTGGAGAGCTGAAACAGCAGCTTATTAGTTTTTAATGGGGGCCGTGGTTTCATCCAGGGGTCAGCAGGTCAGCAGAGCGCTTGTTGGATTTTTGCTCTGCATTCTACAGCTGTCACAATGAGGCGATTCTTCCAAATTATTAAAATAGCTGTCAAGGCTGATCAGACTGTCAAATCCAGAAAGGATTCCTCTGGTCTCTCTGGAAAAGACAGAGATGTGTTTTCTGCTACCAGTACAGTCAGGCCTGGACACTAAGTAAGGCGCTAGCAGGCGTGGTCACTGAGAGGGTTATTTTAGAACACAGGACCAGGAGAGGGGCTGCAGCGGTTTGAGAGCCAGGCTATGGCTTCTTCTTTCCTCTCTGGGTAAACATTACTGCCGCCTTTCTACCTGTGCAGAGTGGTCTCTGTACAGTACAGCAATGGAAATGACAGCAGTGTCAGTCATTCCAAGGTGTGTCTTGCACTGTATATTGATATATTGATAGATATATATATATATATATATATATATATAATATATATATATATATATATATATATATATATATATATATATATATACAGTTCCTTGCAAAAGTATTCAGACCCCTGACCAATTCTTTCATATTACTGAATTACAAATGGTACACTGAAATTTCGTTCTGTTCGATATTTTATTTTAAAACACTTAAACTCAAAATCAATTATTGTAAGGTGACATTGGTTTTATGTTGGGAAATATTTTTAAGAAAAATAAAAAAACTGAAATATCTTGCTTGCATAAGTATTCAACCCCCACACATTAATATTTGGTAGAGCCAACTTTCGCTGCAATAACAGCTTTAAGTCTTTTGGGGTAAGTATGTACCAGCTTTGCGCACAGTGTCGGAGTGATTTCGGCCTATTCTTCTTGGCAGATTTGCTCCAGGTTGTTCAGGTTGGTTGGACGACGCTTGCGGACCGCAATTTTCAAATAGTGCCACAGATTCTCAATGGGATTGAGATCAGGACTTTGACTGGGCCACTGTAGGACATTCGCCTTTTTGTTCTTGAGCCACTCCAACATTGCAGCTGGGTCACTCTCATGCTTTCTTTTTTAGTAATGGCTTCTTTCTTGCCACCCTCCCATACAGGCCAGTATTATGCAGAGCTCTTGATATGGTTGACTGGTGCACCATTACTCCACTCCCAGCCACTGAACTCTGTAGCTCCTTCAAAGTGATTGTTGGCCTCTCTGTGGCTTCTCTCACAAGTCTCCTTCTTGTTTGAGCGCTGAGTTTTGAGGGACGGCCTTTTCTTGGCAGTGCCTGGGTGGTGTGATGCAGCTTCCACTTCCTGATTATTGATCCAACTGTGCTCACTGGGATATCCAAACACTTGGATATTATTTTGTACCCTTTCCCTAATCTATGCATTTGTATTACTTTATCTCTAACTTCTGCAGAATGCTCTTTGGTCTTCATTTTCCTTCAGATTCACAGCCTTAACAATGATCCTTCAACAGTGGGGTTTTTATCCAGAAAATGTGACAGCAACTTTAATGGTTCACAGGTGGAGGCCAATGGTAAGGTAATTGTGTCCTCGTTAGGGCAATTTCTTTCTTCGGTGCAAAGTGTGAGCTTCCACAGCACAGGGGTTGAATACATATGCAAGCAAGAAATTTCAGTTTTTTATTTTTCCCGACATAAAACCAATGTCACCTTACAATAATTGATTCTGAGTTTCAGTGTTTTAAAATAAAATATCAAACAGAACGAAATTTCAATGTACCATTTGTAATTTGGTAATATGAGAGAATTGGTCAGGGGTCTGAATACTTTTGCAAGCCACTGTATATATATATATATATATATATATATATATATATATATATATATATATATATATATATATATATATATAATATTGGGAACTTTTAATATATTAATTAACTAAAGCTATTCTGAAAGTATATTGGAATAATAGCTAGACCTTAAAAAATATTTACAAATTATCATCCTTATCTAAATATTCTGATACATACAAATAATGCAATACTGGACCATAAAGAATACTAAACTTAATGTTTATGAATTATTTGATATTAGTTTGGGCTCCATTGGGAATAAACAGTGCAGTGAAAGTATACTCAATTAAACAAAGGACTGGAGGAGCAGGTCATCCAGAAAAGCTCTCAAGAAAACTTGTTTTTGTCTGTCCAGATTTGGCCAATATTGACTTGTTTTGCCTTTGGAATGTGGGAGGCTTTCCAAAGACTATAACAGAGGGCCCGAAGGTGGATCAGTTTCCAAGGTCGTCTTGGCAAAACTGGAGTCTTTCTTTTTTTCATTATGGACTGTCAGACGCACCAGACATAACGTCAGGAAACGTTGGCAGGAGCTGCTCCTGGGTGACATTGATTCATTCCACATCACAGGGAAAAGGCTGCTGTTTTTATTAATGCTTTTATGTTTTTAATATTGCATTCATTATTGTTTTGTTGTTGCCAATTGTACATTTGATTTTCATCAAAATGAAAGATTATAATTCCCCCCTCCCCCCATACACACACACTGACACATATGTTGGAAAAGGACACTGCGCGTCATATTTCTTTTATTATGTATTGGGAACATATTGTCTCTAGGCCCCTAAGGCATAATTTTTAAAGGCTGTCAGCTTCAACTACTCCCCCTCTTGCAGTTCGGTCCAAGATCTACACACTACACCCCAGTGTTTCCAGTGGTGTCAATTACTTGATGTTTGCTGGCAGCCACTCAGAGAGGTGGGGTGAAGTGCAACAAAAAATACGAGTCCGCAGTTCTGAACTGATATAAATAGAGCCCTGTATTGTAGTTACAAGAGGAATCAGGATCATATGAATAGAGCACTGCATTGTAATTACAAGAGGAATCAGGATCATATGAATAGAGCCCGGTATTGTAATTACAAGAGGAATCAGGATGATACAAATAGAGCTCTGCATTGTAATTACAAGAGGAATCAGGATAATATGAATAGAGCCCTGTATTGTAATTACAAGAGGAATCAGGATGATATGAATAGAGCACTGCATTGTAATTACAAGAGGAATCAGGATGATATGAATATAGCACTGTATTATAATTACAAGAGGAATCAGGATGATACAAATAGAGCTCTGCATTGTAATTACAAGAGGAATCAGGATAATATGAATAGAGCACTGTATTGTAATTACAAGAGGAATCAGGATCATATGAATATAGCACTGTATTGTAATTACAAGAGGAATCGGGATGATACAAATAGAGCCCTGTATTGTAATTACAAGAGGAATCAGGATAATATGAATAGAGCACTGTATTGTAATTACAAGAGGAATCGGGATGATACAAATAGAGCCCTGTATTGTAATTACAAGAGGAATCAGGATAATATGAATAGAGCACTGTATTGTAATTACAAGAGGAATCAGGATAATATGAATAGAGCACTGTATTGTAATTACAAGAGGAATCAGGATAATATGAATAGAGCACTGCATTGTAATTACAAGAGGAATCGGGATGATACAAATAGAGCCCTGTATTGTAATTACAAGAAGAGCAGGAAATTAATTGAAATCTTTGGAATCCTAAAATGAGTTTACAAAGTTAACCATAAGAGCACCGAACAGACCAGGACAACAGGACACAGTTGGAAATTAAGTGGAGACAGAGGGAAGGAGATACATTTTTATATAGAGTGGTGAGGGCTTAGGGCCCACCCCAACTACTGAGTGGCAGCAAATTCCTACATTTCTGTTGAAGGATTGTAACCCACTTGTGAGATTTAAAATGAGATTACAATTAGAAACACAGCACTGTTCTTGCTCATGAGAGTTAAAGCTATATTACAGTACTATAGCTAGTATTTACACGCTCGTAGAATTTAAAACAGAATTACAAATTGTGGCAAAATGTAAAAAAATGTCTAAACACCCAAAAACCCAGAAGAATGTGCTGGTGACCACAAGGATTTCACTGTGGAAGACAGCAAGGGAAAGAAGGTAAAATTGAAGTGTTCGCTAAGTACTATTATACTGTACATATTGTGACAGAAAAAACCTAAAACAATAAGTAACCTAAAACAATAATTTCATATAGTATATCGAAAGCGAAACCGAAGGAAAAAAAAAATATTTACATATACATCGAAAATAGCTCAAAATAAGCCCTGAAAAAAAGGTTTGGTACAAAATGAAAAACAGAAGCCCTGACTCTACGTGACATGAAGCAAAGTGATGTTTCAGACAGGGAACTCTTAATCATTCAATTAAATCAAGCATTGATAACCAGACAATTGTCAATCAAAATAGCATACCTTATCGTTAATAATGTAATTACTGTCCAAAGATTGTCAAGGAAGGGGATCAAATCTTATCTGATCCATTACCTCTCTGTTGTCAGATAGAGCTTGCCTCCTCCTCCTCTCCAGCCTCCCCTCAGCCACATCCTCCAAAGCCTCCTCCTCCCCAGCCTCCTCCTCATCCACCTCTTCCTCCTCCCCAGCCTCCTCCTCCAGTTCCTCCTCCTCCCCAGCCTCCCCCCGAGTTTCCTCCTCCCCAGCCTCTTCCTCATCTACCTCTTCCTCCTCCCCAGCCTCCCCCCGAGTTTCCTCCTCCCCAGCCTCTTCCTCATCCACCTCTTCCTCCTCCCCAGCCTCCTCCCCAGTTCCTCCTCTCTCGCCTCCTCTTCCCAGGTTCCTCTTCCCCAGCTTCCTCCTCCCTAGCTGGGAGTCCTGTGCACAGTGTCTCACTGGAGGAAAGTGCTGCTGTGAGCTGAGAGCCCTGTGCACAGTGTCTCACTGGAGGAAAGTGCTGGTGTGAGCTGGCCACGGATCAGCATGCTTCAGGAGGAAGGGGCGGATTTATTGAGGGCTAGCAGGATGCAAAACACTGCAGTGCCTTTTTGCATGTCCCACTGCGAGAGTACAGAGAGCGTTGGCTTCATGTGAGACCGGAAAGGGTTCAACAAAGTTCATCTTAAAATTGTATTGGGGGGAAGAAAAGCTATTTTTTGTAGTTTAGTGAACAGGGGTGCAATATTGTGTAGCTTACATCTCTGAAAAAAAATGAGTTCTCTTCTGAAAGGCTGCTGGCGTTTAAAAATAAAGAGTATGCAAGGCAGAAATTTTGTTATTGTTTTAAGTATAGTAGTGACAGTGCAGCTGGATAGAAGTGATGTTCTAGTTTAATAGATTATTGTTGAGTCTGGACCATGAGCTTATTTCAAGGTACCTCTTTTTCTTTGTAGATTCCTCCCTTTCAGTGGAGCTAGTCTGTTTGTATGGCAACTTTTAATTTGCTGTGTGTGAACAAATATTCAGTCAGAAAGCTCATGCGATAGATTGTTTATTAAAGGTTAGACTAGACAACAAGTCTATATTATACATATTTCACATCACCGCTCTAGCCAAATGTTTTGCATCACTGAGAATTTTTGAATTGAGGCATCATTTAGAAAATAGTTACAAGAACACAATTTAGATCTTTTATTTAACATCATGTAATCAAATAAATTAAAAAATGATATTGCAAAAAGTCTACCGGAAGCCATAATAGTAGCACAGTTTTTCAAGTTACATTTCGAAATGTCACATTTTTCAGTTTTTTTCCAGTTTTTTGTTAAGCATATGGAAAACTACAAAGTAGTATGTAAATCAATATGTTAACATGACATTATTCAGCAGGTTTCATTCGACTTTATGAAGCAAAATGAGCTAATTCTATAGGGTGGTGCAAATTATTTATTCATCAGCTATTGAAACATTCCAGAAGAGATATGAGACAGCGTCAAGCTTGGGTCCCAGAAAAAAAAAAGCTGTGTTGATCTTGCTAAAAAAGCCATTACAAATATTTAATCTGAAAGCAAGCTTTGTAAAAACACGAATCCCATAAAAACTAAGAGCTGTGTTTTTTAAATTTTGCTCAGGCAGTAGGAATCTTAACTTTTGTTGTGTTTTACCTTTATTTGAATTTTAAAGGATTTTATTTGGAATATTTAAATAAAGGATCTTAAAAGTCAAAGTCTCCTCTCTCTCTCTCTTCTCTCTCTCTCTCCTCTCTCTCTCTGCTCTCCCTCTCTCTCTCTCTCTCTCTCTCTCCTCTCTCCCTCTCCTCTCGCTCTCTCTCTCTCTCTCTCTCTCTCTCTCTCGTGGAGGATTGTGGGAAGGGCTTGCAGAGAGGTGGAACGCCGGTGAGGTAGGACCAGGGAAATTTAAAACTTTATTTATTTATCTATATATCTGTTTATTTATTTATTTATTTATTTATTTATTTATTTATTTTGTTTGTTTGATAGTTACTTAGTTGTTCTTTTTGTGTGTTTGTTTGTTCGTAGGTTAGTGGTGTGTGTGTGTTTGTTTGTTTGTTTGTAGGGTGTTTGGAGATCCCGTTATGGGGTCTCGTTCAGGAGGGCTGGGGGCTCTCACCCGCCGACACGGGGTCCGTTGCCTGCCTGACCCCGGGGTTTCGGTGGAGGAGTGCCTGCTGGCAGTAGGAGAGGTGGTGGGGTTTGAAAATATTATGTCGGCGTCAAGAATGAATAAAGCGCTAGTAATATTTTTAGTGGAGGTGTCTCTGGTACACAAGCTGGTAGAGGAAGGATTTACAGTAAAAGGTGAATTTGTTCAGGTTTCCCCTCTAGTAACCCCGGTTACGAAAGTTATTATTTCTAATGTGCCTCCGTTTTTAAAAAATGAGCAATTAGAAAAGAATTTAGCTCGTTTTGGTAAACTGGTGTCCCCGATTAAGGGAATCCCGCTGGGGTGCAAAAATAACAGTGTTAGGCACGTCATGTCGTTTAGAAGGCAGGCGTTTGTCTTACTAAATGATCCTAATCAAGTCATTAATGTTGCCTGGAATTTTAACGTGGAAGGGATGAATTGTGTGGTGTTCGTCAGTTCCGAAACGATGAGATGTTTTTACTGTGGAGAACAGGGACACCAGAGGAAAGCCTGCCCGAGAAAGGAGGCTAGAGCGGAGACAGGGCAGGATCAGGGCGATGCTGGCGGGGAGGAAGTCGGGGGTGTTGGGGGTGAGCGGGAGGAAGAGTCGGCTCCTGCACCGCAGCCGCAGAGCGAGCCCGTGCTGACCGAGGAGGGGGCGATCCAGAAGGAAACCGGAGCAGAACCACCAACACCACGGCCTCGCACAAAGAGACCCAGCCGCAGCCTGTCACTGACGGGTTCGGAGGATAATACAGCTACTACTGAGAATGGTGAAGAATCATTCAAGGTAGTAGCGAAAAAGACACGATTTCAACGGAAGGCTGCAGAGCTGCCGGATGGCAGAGCGCAGCCAGTGCAGAACTCCGAACCCGTGCAGACAGGGAGACTGCGGGCTCCAGGCGGGGTGTCAGTCCCTCCCAACGCGGAGGAAGAGAGCACAGCGCAGGGTGATCCGGGCGCGGTGCAAGACTCTCCACTTGCTGAATCTCAGCTGCCTGAAATAGTGACGGCTGTGGCAGAGACCGGTGTCGAGGAGTCGGAGGGAGCTGCGGAGGAAAGGATTCTCGGGGGCGAGCGAGAGGACAGCGCGGATGAGATGGAGGGGGAGCTCTCTGACTCCTCGCTTATCTCAGACATCCCTGATAGCCAACCCGTCAGTAAGAAAAAGTTATACACGCTTGAGCAGGTAAATGATTTTATGATAGAAACAAAAGGGAAAAGGGGAGTAGAAATAGAGAGTTTTTTCCCTGATCTAAGGTTATTTCTCCACTCCGCTCACGTTATAACAAGGAAAGCCACAATAGAAGAATTTGATCAGCCGAAACGTTATAGATTAAAAAAAATTGTTCAGAAAATTAAAAAGGATCTTAAAAGTGGTTCAAAATCTCTTGTTTAAAAATGGCTGTGTTTTATGAAACTTCTTTTATTACTTGTTTTAGTGTGTTAGTTTTTTTAGCTATGATGGAAAGGTGCGTTTTTGTTTCTTTTAATCTAAACGGCTGCAGACAGTCTTTTAAGAGGGCGCAGCTAGTCGAGTTTTTAGAGCAGAAGCAGGCGGGGGTGGTGTTTCTGCAGGAAACGCACTCGGATCAGGAGAATGAGGAGGCGTGGCGAGCGGAGTGGGAGGGGCTGTGCGTGATGAGTCACGGCGCTAATACTAGTGCAGGAGTAGCCGTGCTTTTTAAACCCAGCCTGGGGGCAGTTTTACTGGATATGGATGAAATCGAGAAAGGGAGGATTTTAAAAGTAAGAGCTAGGCTGGGCAGTACAGTGTATGTTTTTATTAATATTTATGCCCCCAATAGAGGGGGGGAACGAATTTTATTTTTTAAGAAATTAAAGCAAGCTCTTTTTAATATTAATAATAATGATGTGGTGGTAGTAGGAGGAGATTTTAATTGTACTGTTAATTTTAATATTGATAGAAATAATGATGAACCACACCCTCAGTCCTCCAGAGAGTTGGCTGCATTGTTAGAGTCCAGTGACCTGGTTGACATATGGAGATGCCTGCACCCCAGTTCAAGACAATACACCTGGTCTCAGTATCACACAGACTGTGTATATAGAGCAAGACTAGACCGGTTTTATACTTCTAAAAACGATTTAAATAAATTTATCAAAGCAAGAATCATCCCCAGTAGTCTCTCTGACCACCACTGTCTATTAATTACAGTAATAATTCAATCAGAACCCCACAGAGCATCTTACTGGCATTTCAATGTAAAATTATTACAAGATGTAAAATTTAAGCAACAATTCAAACTTTTTTGGATAATTTGGAAAAAAGAAAAAGCACAATATAAAGATTTAAGACAGTGGTGGGACATTGGCAAAATACAAATTAAATGTTTTTGTCAACAATATACTATAAATGCAACCAGGTCACTGAACACAGCCGTGAGAGAACTGGAGTCCAAAATCCTCCTCCTAGAGGAAAGTTTAAATTCAGAATTTAAAGAACAGACCCTGGAGAACCTAAAGGAGCAGAAAATCGCGCTGGGGAGCTTGCTGAAGGAAAGAGTGAAGGGGGCGATTGTGCGTTCCAGATTCATGGAGTTGAGAGACATGGATGCCCCCACTAGTTTCTTCTTCAACCTGGAGAGGAAGAGAGCGGACAGTAGACAGCTGTGTTGTATCAGGACTCCTGGTGGGAAAGAACTGCACACCCGGGAGGAAATCAGCAGAGAGGCGGTGCGTTTTTACAAGGAACTTTATAATAAAGAACTGTGCAACATAGAGGACACTGAGCGGCTGCTCCAGGGGTTACCCAGCCTCAGTGAGAAGGAGCAGATTCAGCTGGACGCACCGCTGACCCACCAGGAGATGACCGCCGCTGTCAAGCAGCTCTCCAGCGGAAAGGTTCCCGGGATCGATGGACTGCCAGCAGAATTTTATAATAATTTCTGGGATATAATGGGGGAGGATTTGCTCCAGGTTCTGAGAGAGAGCCTCAGCCACAGGGAACTGCCTCTTAGCTGCCGTAGGGCAGTGGTTACACTGCTGCCCAAGAAGGGAGACCTATGCCAGCTTAAAAATTGGAGACCTGTGTCAATTTTATGTTCTGATTTAAAGATTTTATCCAAAACAATCGCTAATAGATTAAAAAGTGTTATTGGAACTGTAATACATATGGATCAAACATATTGTATACCGGGTCGCTCTATTTTTGATAACTTGTTTTTTATTCGAGATTTTTTAACTGTAAGTGATATTTGTGATTTTAATGTAGGAATGGTCTCCCTGGATCAAGAGAAGGCTTTCGACAGAGTCGACCACACCTACCTCTTTCATACACTGGAAGCCTTCGGGTTCGGTCCTGGTTTTATTTCTTATATTCGGCTTTTATATTCCAACATTTTTAGTATTTTAAAGATCAACAATGGGCTGAGTCAGCCCTTCCCAGTGTGCAGGGGTATAAGGCAGGGCTGTGCCCTGTCTGGTATGCTGTATTCACTGGTTATAGAGCCCCTGCTGCACCTGCTGAGGGTCAGGCTAGCTGGATGGACAGTGCCCTCCTCGCCCTCCACACCCTCCTCTGCCACAGTGAAGGTGTCTGCCTACGCAGACG
The DNA here is from genome assembly GCF_017654505.1 of Polyodon spathula. NCBI lineage: Eukaryota > Metazoa > Chordata > Actinopteri > Acipenseriformes > Polyodontidae > Polyodon > Polyodon spathula. The sequence goes on along the minus strand of NC_054539.1, from coordinate 76,308 downwards.
ATGTGACTGTGTTTGTGAGGGGGGATGCAGATGTCCAAGCGCTGCAGCAGACTCTAAATGAGTTCCAGAGAGCATCTTCTGCCAGAGTAAACTGGGCAAAATGTGACACCTTCCTGTCAGGCGGCTGGGATGAGGGCACCCCTCCTTTCCTGCCTGAGGGGCTGAAATGGAACAGAACAGGTATTAAAGTGTTGGGGGTGCACCTCGGAACAGAAAACTACATGAAAAAGAACTGGGAGGGTTTGTTGGATAGGGTGAGGGGGCGGCTGCAGAGGTGGAAGGGACTGCTGGCTCAACTGTCCTTCAAGGGCCGGGTGCTTGTTATTAATAATCTGGTGGCCTCTAGCTTGTGGCACAAGCTGGTATGCCTGGACCCACCCCAGGGCCTGGTGAAGGAGATCCAGAGAGTGTTGCTGGAGTTCTTTTGGAGCGGGAGACACAGTTTGAGGCCGGCAGTCCTCTACCTCCCTAGTGATGAGGGGGGGCAGGGGCTAGTCAGCATTGCCAGCAGGGTGGCAGCCTTCAGACTGCAGGCGGTTCAGAGACTCCTGTACACTGAGGAGGAGGCTCATTGGAAGAGGCTGGCCTGTTTCCTTCTCAATAGATTTGGGGGGCTGGGGTTAGGAAAACACCTGTTTTTAATTGAGAACACCAGTTTTAGTAAAGCAGGACTTCCTCCTTTTTATCAAAGTATTTTAAAAGCCTGGCAGCTGGTGAGGGTGGAAAGGGATGTGGAGTCCTTGACAGGGCAGGACCTGTTTGAGGAGCCCCTATTTTTTAATCCACTCTTTCCAGTTAAGTTCCTCCAGTCGATGACGCTCTGTGCCAGTTTTTTAAAAGCAGGTGTAACCAGGATGGTCCACCTATTAAACCTTGAGCTCTCCTGCTGGCTAACTGCCTCCCAGCTAACTGCACAGCTAGGCTGGCACTCAGAGAGGCTTGCAGAAAGACTGATGGGTGAGTTGAGGGGCTGCCTCTCCCAACGGCTCAAGGCAGTCCTGAGGGAGGAGTTGTCCAGAGGCACAGAGCAGAGACAGCTTTCCTTATTTCCAGGGATGATCGTGTCACCAGCAGTAGGTGAGGAAGGTGAGGGGGGTGGAGAGAATGGAGGGACTTTGCTTAAATTGCAGAATGTGGAGGAAATTATCTTTCACACAATGAATGGAAAACATATATACAAATTGTGTGTTAAAGCCACAGAGTATAGTAGGCTAAGGGGTCTGGTAGACTCTAAGTGGTGAGCTTACTTGGCTGTAGAGGAGGGGCACAGGCCGGTGTGGAGGGTGCTGTACAAGCCGCCTCTCGCCAAGAGAGTGGGGGACCTGCAGTGGAAGATTCTACACTGCATTGTGTCCACAGGCAGGTTTCTCCATAGAGTGGACCCCAGCATCAGTGATCAGTGCGCTTTTTGCTCAGCAGAGGAAACTCTCTTTCATGCTACAGTGAGTGTGAGAGGCTGCGGCCACTTTTTAATTTACTGCAGGGAATCCTGAATAATTTAGGGGTCGTTTTTAGTAAGGAGCTTTTTATTTTTGGGGTTCTATACAGTTTTAAAATAAAAAAACAGGTGTGTTCTTATTAATTTTTTAATTGGACAGGCAAAATTGGCTATTTTAAAGACAAGGAAAAATCAACTCTCTGGTTCTGGACTGACCAGTTTAGTGGTTCAGTTCAGGGTGCTCGTGGTCAGCCAGATCAGAGTAGAGTTTGAGTATTTTAAACTGGTCAGTAACCTGGTGGACTTTCAGGAGAGGTGGTGTGTGGGAGACACCTTGTGTGCTGTGAGTGAGGAGGGGGAGCTCCAGTTTTTGTTCTAATTTTATTTAATTTTTGTTTTACAGTGTTTTATTTTGGCTTTTATCTGTTTTCAACAAAGAAAAAAACACTGTTTAATATTGATTTTTTAATGATCCTTTTATTTTGTTTAAAATCTGTTTTTAAGGAGAACACGATGTATTTTAGGATTTTTTAAATTTTGCTCAGGCAGTAGGAATCTTAACTTTTGTTGTGTTTTACCTTTATTTGAATTTTAATGGGTTTTATTTGCAATATTTAAATAAAGGATTTTAAAAGTCAAAGTCTCTCTCTCTCTCTCTCTTTTACTCTCTCTCTCCTCTCTCTTTCTCTCTCTCTCTCTCTGTCTCTCTCTCTGTCTCTCTCTTTTACTCTCTCTTTCTCCTCTCTCTCTCTCTGCCTCTCTCTCTCTCCCCTCTCTCTCTCTCTCTCTCTCTCGCTCTCTGAAAGGTACATGAACGCAGAGCCCCATATGTGTTACACGACTGGAGAAAATTACATTTTAAAACCAAAAAACGCCTAAATGACCACCGCGGGGCTTCTAGTGTTAAAGATGCATAACTGAAGTGTTACTGTAAAACCATGTCCCTGATTAGAAGGCTTCCACAGGGGTTTAAAAATATGAAATGTTTTGAGTGTGGTAAAGAAGGGCATAGTGGGAGAAACTGCCCCAAACAAGCCAGTGAGAAGGAGGAGCTGATAGCAGAGATGAAGGACCCTCTCCTTCGGAGTGCAGAGCGGTATGGAGTGCTGCTGCCAATCGAGTTCGGAGTGCAGAACGGTATGGAGTGCTGCTGTCAATCGAGTTCGGAGTGCAGAACGGTATGGAGTGCTGCTGTCAATCGAGTTCGGAGTGCAGAACGGTATGGAGTGCTGCTGTCAATCGAGTTCGGAGTGCAGAACGGTATGGAGTGTTGCTGTCAATCGAGTTCGGAGTGCAGAACGGTATGGAGTGCTGCTGTCAATCGAGTTCGGAGTGCAGAACGGTATGGAGTGCTGCTGTCAATCGAGTTCGGAGTGCAGAACGGTATGGAGTGCTGCTGCCAATCGAGTTCGGAGTGCAGAACGGTATGGAGTGTTGCTGTCAATCGAGTTCGGAGTGCAGAACGATATGGAGTGCTGCTGCCAATCGAGTTCGGAGTGCAGAACGGTATGGAGTGCTGCTGCCAATCGAGTTCGGAGTGCAGAACGGTATGGAGTGCTGCTGTCAATCGAGTTCGGAGTGCAGAACGGTATGGAGTGTTGCTGTCAATCGAGTTCGGAGTGCAGAACGGTATGGAGTGCTGCTGTCAATCGAGTTCGGAGTGCAGAACGGTATGGAGTGTTGCTGTCAATCGAGTTCGGAGTGCAGAACGGTATGGAGTGTTGCTGTCAATCGAGTTCGGAGTGCAGAACGGTATGGAGTGCTGCTGTCAATCGAGTTCGGAGTGCAGAACGGTATGGAGTGCTGCTGCCAATCGAGTTCGGAGTGCAGAACGGTATGGAGTGCTGCTGCCAATCGAGTTCGGAGTGCAGAACGGTATGGAGTGTTGCTGTCAATCGAGTTCGGAGTGCAGAACGGTATGGAGTGCTGCTGCCAATCGAGTTCGGAGTGCAGAACGGTATGGAGTGCTGCTGTCAATCGAGTTCGGAGTGCAGAACGGTATGGAGTGCTGCTGTCAATCGAGTTCGGAGTGCAGAACGGTATGGAGTGTTGCTGTCAATCGAGTTCGGAGTGCAGAACGGTATGGAGTGCTGCTGTCAATCGAGTTCGGAGTGCAGAACGGTATGGAGTGTTGCTGTCAATCGAGTTCGGAGTGCAGAACGGTATGGAGTGTTGCTGTCAATCGAGTTCGGAGTGCAGAACGGTATGGAGTGCTGCTGTCAATCGAGTTCGGAGTGCAGAACGGTATGGAGTGCTGCTGCCAATCGAGTTCGGAGTGCAGAACGGTATGGAGTGTTGCTGTCAATCGAGTTCGGAGTGCAGAACGGTATGGAGTGCTGCTGCCAATCGAGTTCGGAGTGCAGAACGGTATGGAGTGCTGCTGCCAATCGAGTTCGGAGTGCAGAACGGTATGGAGTGCTGCTGTCAATCGAGTTCGGAGTGCAGAACGGTATGGAGTGCTGCTGCCAATCGAGTTCGGAGTGCAGAACGGTATGGAGTGCTGCTGTCAATCGAGTTCGGAGTGCAGAACGGTATGGAGTGCTGCTGCCAATCGAGTTCGGAGTGCAGAACGGTATGGAGTGCTGCTGCCAATCGAGTTCGGAGTGCAGAACGGTATGGAGTGCTGCTGCCAATCGAGTTCGGAGTGCAGAACGGTATGGAGTGCTGCTGCCAATCGAGTTCGGAGTGCAGAACGGTATGGAGTGTTGCTGTCAATCGAGTTCGGAGTGCAGAACGGTATGGAGTGCTGCTGCCAATCGAGTTCGGAGTGCAGAACGGTATGGAGTGCTGCTGTCAATCGAGTTCGGAGTGCAGAACGGTATGGAGTGTTGCTGTCAATCGAGTTCGGAGTGCAGAACGGTATGGAGTGTTGCTGTCAATCGAGTTCGGAGTGCAGAACGGTATGGAGTGCTGCTGTCAATCGAGTTCGGAGTGCAGAACGGTATGGAGTGCTGCTGCCAATCGAGTTCGGAGTGCAGAACGGTATGGAGTGCTGCTGCCAATCGAGTTCGGAGTGCAGAACGGTATGGAGTGCTGCTGTCAATCGAGTTCGGAGTGCAGAACGGTATGGAGTGCTGCTGTCAATCGAGTTCGGAGTGCAGAACGGTATGGAGTGCTGCTGTCAATCGAGTTCGGAGTGCAGAACGGTATGGAGTGCTGCTGCCAATCGAGTTCGGAGTGCAGAACGGTATGGAGTGCTGCTGTCAATCGAGTTCGGAGTGCAGAACGATATGGAGTGCTGCTGCCAATCGAGTTCGGAGTGCAGAACGGTATGGAGTGTTGCTGTCAATCGAGTTCGGAGTGCAGAACGGTATGGAGTGCTGCTGCCAATCGAGTTCGGAGTGCAGAACGGTATGGAGTGCTGCTGTCAATCGAGTTCGGAGTGCAGAACGGTATGGAGTGCTGCTGTCAATCGAGTTCGGAGTGCAGAACGGTATGGAGTGCTGCTGTCAATCGAGTTCGGAGTGCAGAACGGTATTCTTGGTACTGGTATGGTGTAAGACAACAGGTATATTTTACAGGTGCCGTGCTGTCTGGGTTTGGTGCTGACTCATGCTGCCAATCGAGTTCGGAGTGCAGAACGATATGGAGTGCTGCTGCCAATCGAGTTCGGAGTGCAGAACGGTATGGAGTGTTGCTGTCAATCGAGTTCGGAGTGCAGAACGGTATGGAGTGTTGCTGTCAATCGAGTTCGGAGTGCAGAACGGTATTCTTGGTACTGGTATGGTGTAAGACAACAGGTATATTTTACAGGTGCCGTGCTGTCTGGGTTTGGTGCTGACTCATAGCGACAGATCCCGAGTTCTAACAATGACAAACGCAAACAGTTAGCAACAAACAAAACACTTAACACTCCCTATAGGTATTGTAATGGTCCGTTTCCTTTCTCGGTCCTTGCGATAACCATAACAAAGGAACAGATTACAGCATCATGCCCCCTGAGATAGCTAGTTCAAGCCTCTCTTCTCTTGGGGGGGAGAGTACACGATGTTTCTCTGCCTAATATTTTTGTGCACCGGGATGAACACATCACATAGATTTATTATTTTATTGTTTGTTTGTTAGCAGACAGCACAGGGATGCTGTGAGGGATAAGACTGTGCTCCAACTACCTTTACTTTTCTAATTTATCTTCCCCCGTTGTTGGATCAATGTTTTTGATACATTCTAATAAATTTATATTATAATAAATGTGGTTATGTAATGCAAGATTGTCCTGACTGAAAACAGTTAAAGAGTAAAGGAACGCTATAAGATTCTGGTTCTTCATTTTGACTGTACTGCTTCAGTGGGGTTTTGCAGCAGTAGTCTGTGAATATCTTGAGGGGAGATGGAATGCTGCCCGGGGCAATTCAAATTTTCTGCGTCATAAATCCTGCAAGGTTTGTAAATAGATGCCTAATAAATTGTATAAAATATATTATAAAACAAGTTCATAATGACAGACATAGCATTAAACACTGGGGATGCACTGGGCTCAGGAGAGGAAAGTAACAGACTGAAATACAGAGTCAAACAATAGAATAAAGAAGGTTTATTTCTGCAAAGGAATACAACTGAAAAAACAATAAACAATGATCTTTGAGCCTTCCTTGGGCTTTTAGTAAGAGTCGTGTAGAAGTTAAGATCAATCCAGGTCTTTAGTAAAGCTGAGGGAACACAAAGCCACTTTTTCCAAGAACTGTAGCTTGAAACATGGTTCCAGAATACCGGGAGACCTAGTTTGAGGCAACTTTGCTGTATCAAACTCCAAGTCTCTCCTGGTGTGCCGTGCAGTCTCCTGAAATGAGTTCCAAGCCACAAAGTGGCTCCATGTTCCCTCAGCTGGTCCCTGGTCTTATCTTAAGCAATGTTAACTTCATCTATACAGCGCTAACTCCGGAGACAGTGGCACACTCCATTCATCACCTGCAGAAGAGGAATATATATTTCGCCTCTCTCTCCCGCTAGATCTGCAAGCAATTTTGTTGTCGCCTCTCTGTTTTCCCAAAGTGCAAGGGCATCTCGTTTGTTTTTACTGGAGACAAATTGTCCTCAATTGACGCAATTCTATTGATTAAATAATGGCCTTCTTCCTCACTTAAGGGCAATTTGGCTCACCCGCTGCTTGACATGCCAACACCAGAAGAGCGGATCGAGTGAGCCGCGCACCGTGTGCAGGTCAGCTAACAGTCAGCTTGTCAGCTCCTCATGCCGGGGCCAAATCGCTCAGCTTAATTTCTTTTGGATTTTTTGAAAGCGGTTCAGATCCTCATGCTTGAAGCCAGGCTGGAGCTGTGACAGTGATGGGATAATGGTGGGCAGGTCAGCCAAATGGTAACACGCAGGTGCCTGGAGACAGGACTGAGCCCACAGCAGTCTTTACACTCCACACAGGGCACCATTGTCTGCATTGAAACAAATACTCCACTGGGAAAGCAGAGCTCCGCCAAAGGGTGCTCACAAAAGGCCTGCTTGTGATACTTAGAGCCAGACTACGCCACTGGGTGGAGGAACTATGGGCACCAGGTCCTGGAAAAATATGTGAGGGAAGAATACTTTCCAAAGACCTCAGGTACTGTCCACACTGTTCTATTTTTTTCAACAATTACCATTAACCTTTTGTTTCTTTCTTTTTCAGGTTCATTGTTCTAGGTCCACACCATAGCTTTGAACAGGAGACAACACAGACACATACTTGATACAATGTATGGTTTTATTTTAAATGGTAAAAACAGGAATTTCAAATTTAAAACAAATAAAATGTTGCATGCAAGGAGGGGGGAAGGTAGTAGCGAGAAGAGAGGAAGGTCAAAAAGTTCTCCAAAAATATATATATATATCACAATAGCTGCCGATATGCAGCCAATCCTTCCAAGAGGTTACAAAAAAAAGAAAAAAAGAAAATACTGCCGTGTTGCAAGACAAAGCTGCAACCACCCTGCGTTGTATTGTAGTCTGCTTAAGCCATGGGGTTTAAACCGAGAAACGATGTTGATCTTTAAAATTAAGGAATGATAGAATAGGAAAGCTGCGTTGTCCTATGTAGTCAAATGTTACCAACACTCCTGTGTAGCCAGTAGCACATTCAAAATAAATAAATAAATAAATAAATAAACGTCCACAGCAAGCTCCCATATGTTTATAACAATAAATATACACAGCACAAATGTTCCCAAGAACTAGTCAGTGCCCCACAATAAAATTGTTTAAAAAAAAAACTGCAAAGGTGTAAAAATGCAGAGTCACACAGGTGAAAAAAGAAAACAATAAACCAGCAGCAACTGGGCAGTCTTTACAATAGCAGCGCTCCCTCTTCCTGATTCAAGCTCCTTTCAAGTAATTTAGTTTAAACAGTACATCCACTTTTAGGTTCCCGTTTTTCTTCTTACCCCGTTCTTCTTATCCTTCCTTTCTGTTTGTTTATGTTACGTTCTGAGTTGCTTCATTCCTGTTCTCTCTCTGTATTCCATCTCTGCCTGTATCCTGCAGCAGGTCGATTCACTGTCTTCTTTCATTGTCTGTTTTTCCGTTTGTTCTCTCTCATCTCTTTTTTTCCTCTTGTCTCTCTTTTTTCCAGTTGTTTCAGCTACCTTTTAAATAACCAGATCAATTAATTTGCCCCATGCAGCCCCAGTGTGTAATTGACAACAGTTAGCAATATGTACATTCCACACAGGGATTCCTGTTGGGGCGTGTAACAAAATAGTTAGGGTCCAAAAGAAACTTTGGAAATCAAGTGAGTGCATCATAAAAGAAAAAAAAACATAATATATTACAAGTGATCAAATAGAAGAAAAAAGGAAATCTAAACAGGAGAACTGGCCATTGAAAAGGAACAGACCGGGAGAGATGCAGCACCTCATTCTCATTCGGGATCCAGGCCGTTTCTATAGAACAGCCAGGGCCCCAAATTCTTTAAACAGTGTTTGGGTCCTGAAGCCTTAATCAATGCCTTCAGTCTTTACATTATTTTATAGATTAGGCTCTACAAACAGGGGTCTTGATCAGGGTCTCCAGAGCAGAGGAACAAGCCAGTGGTTGGAAACCCCTGGGACTTGTCTTGCTTTGGAAGGATGTACTTTCTCATTTTAAGGAATAAAAGTTATTTTACAAGAATTTCATGCAATTGATACAAAACATTTTGTACAGTATATCCGGCTAATTTTGGTGGTCTTTACAATGTCAAACTTTTTGTTTACTATGTTAGGATGACTGTAACATCTGTACATGATAAATATCTTACATACACTGTGTACTTGCATATATACACTACCCTCAGACAGGTACTGGGACCCTGTGTCAGTACAGCACCAGAGCTTGTTGAGTGTGCTGTATACCTTTCGTTTTTCAGCTGAGAATTCTCTGTTTGAGTTTCAATGCAAAGATTGGGAGGGGTCTTCACTACCCATTCGAGCTTTAGCAGTGAAATGCAGGGCTCTTGGGAGCTGCTCCCTCCTCTACCCTCTCAAGCCTCCTGGTTTCAGAGCCTTAAATCCAACACCAGAAAAACAACAAGCAGATATGCTGGCCGCTGTGAGGCGGCCCAAAGAAAAGCGCAGTAAAGCTGAGGAAGGAATTCCACAAGCCTGCTCCGGCCACCTTGACTACCAGCTTGTAAAAATAAATCACACATCTGTTTACAGGGAAGCCCTGACACATCAATGGTTTTATGCTGTTTATGAAATTCTTGTAATGTAACTTTCTTTCCTTAAAATGAGACAGTACATTCTCCCAAAGCTGTGCAATTCCCAGAGGTTTCCAGCCACCCTGTGCTTGGCTTGTTGCTCCGCATTGGCAGCCCCCCACTTTCAGGATCTGCTCCTGCTGCCCAGGACCAGCCCGAGAAAGCTCAGTGTAAGGAAGCTCATTGCTGGCTGAACTCAACCAGACTCTAACGATACAATGCTCTGTTTCTTTGTGAGGAAGCTCACTGTTTGTCAACTCTGTTTGAACCTCAAAAAAGTGTCTCAGAAAGAAAGATTTTAAGCAAGAGGGAGGTCTGCAGTGGGATTTAAACCTTCTGCCCAAACCTTCTGCCCTACCAAGCTTCCATTTTATTGTATGGCAGTGTTCCTCAAGACTCACTGACATACCCCAGTGTGACCGGCTCTTCTGAGTGGAGATGTTCTCCCATCATGAGTTTCACATTAGACTCCTCATATTAGTTGATTGTTCTCTCTCCTGAGTGTTTCATATGAGAATCCTCATATTAGTTGATTGTTCTCAATCCTGAGCGTTTCACATTAGACTCCTCATAGTCAATTTAATTCAGGCAGGTGTGCAATGCAGATTCCTGAGTGCAACATCTCCAAAACCCATCTCCTGCTGTACCTGTGAATCACAGGCCCGTCACAGAGAGGTATTGGACACTGAACACAGTACCCTGGAGTCCCCTGTGCAAATATACCATCTTTATCAAATTATTGACTTTTTGCACAGAGCCCTTGCATTAATGAGCCTGGTGTTTGCACAGTCATTAGTGAGTCTGGTATTTGCACAGTCATTAATGAGCCTGGTGTTTGCACAGTCATTAATGAGCCTGGTGTTTGCACAGTCATTAATGAGCCTGGTGTTTGCACAGTCATTAGTGAGTCTGGTGTTTGCACAGTCATTAATGATCCTGGTGTTTGCACAGTCATTAATGAGCCTGGTGTTTGCACAGTCATTAATGAGCCTGGTGTTTGCACAGTCATTAATGAGCCTGGTGTTTGCACAGTCATTAATGAGCCTGGTGTTTGCACAGTCATTAATGATCCTGGTGTTTGCACAGTCATTAATGAGCCTGGTGTTTGCACAGTCATTAATGAGCCTGGTGTTTGCACAGTCATTAATGAACCTGGTGTTTGCACAGTCATTAATGATCCTGGTGTTTGCACAGTCATTAATGATCCTGGTGTTTGCACAGTCATTAATGATCCTGGTGTTTGCACAGTCATTAATGAGCCTGGTGTTTGCACAGTCATTAATGAGCCTGGTGTTTGCACAGTCATTAATGAGCCTGGTGTTTGCACAGTCATTAATGAGCCTGGTGTTTGCACAGTCATTAATGAGCCTGGTGTTTGCAGTCGTTAATGAAGCATGGAGCTGTACCTTCCTCATGGAGGGCACCTTTGATCTGGCCACAGCCTTATTGAGGATATTTTCAATGAGGTTACTTACCAGCACCATTACCAATGAACCATATGCTAAAATGAAGGTGGTTTAAACTAAACTGTTGACTTGGCAGTATACATTTGAGCGCTATATAGACACGTACCTAAACTTTTGCACTCATACACATGATAAAACTGAGCCCTATCTATGCCAAAGCATGTCGTATCTGCACTGCAGATGAATTGCATCTGCTGGACCTGAGGCACACTGAGCAAGCAAGATCAGTCTCCATTGAAACTGTGTGGCTTGTACAAACTGTGCCTTAAAGACTTCATGGACTGTCTCCGATAATCTGTAATGTACAATAAAGATGGTTAACCCAATCAGGATTATATAACTTGCTCACCACCAGTCAACAGTTACTTTACTCACACGGCAGGTAAATCATTTTACATATCAGTAGCACTTCAGATCACAGCACATGAATCACAATACCCAGTGTGGCAACTACATGGGAATAATCTTGTGAACAACTCGCGAGCAGGCTTTACATCCATATTCCATGTAGGGTCTTGAACCAATGATACTTACTCAGTTATTGCCATGGAATTACATGTTTGAACCATTGATACTTACTCAGTTATTACTATGGGATTACATGTTTGAACCATTGATACTTACTCAGTTATTACTATGGAATTACATGTTTGAACCATTGATACTTACTCGGTTATTACTATGGAATTACATGGTTGAACCATTGATACTTACTCAGTTATTGCCATGGAATTACATGTTTGAACCATTGATACTTACTCAGTTATTGCTATGGGATTACATGTTTGAACCATTGATACTTACTCAGTTATTACTATGGAATTACATGTTTGAACCATTGATACTTACTCAGTTATTGCCATGGAATTACATGTTTGAACCATTGATACTTACTCAGTTATTGCCATGGAATTACATGTTTGAACCATTGATACTTACTCAGTTATTACTATGGAATTACATGTTTGAACCATTGATACTTACTCAGTTATTACTATGGAATTACATGTTTGAACCATTGATACTTACTCAGTTATTACTATGGAATTACATGTTTGAACCATTGATACTTACTCAGTTATTGCCATGGAATTACATGTTTGAACCATTGATACTTACTCAGTTATTACTATGGGATTACATGTTTGAACCATTGATACTTACTCAGTTATTACTATGGAATTACATGTTTGAACCATTGATACTTACTCAGTTATTACTATGGAATTACATGTTTGAACCATTGATACTTACTCAGTTATTGCCATGGAATTACATGTTTGAACCATTGATACTTACTCAGTTATTACTATGGAATTACATGTTTGAACCATTGATACTTACTCAGTTATTACTATGGAATTACATGGTTGAACCATTGATACTTACTCAGTTATTGCCATGGAATTACATGTTTGAACCATTGATACTTACTCAGTTATTGCTATGGGATTACATTGTTATGTCTGCCCTGAATCTAAAGTGGTACCAAGAAATCCATTTGCAATCATCTTTTATTTTAGTTTTAAAAAATAGGAACCATTTTGTACCAAATGATAGAGAAGAATGATGGATGGATGAGTGACAGGCAGAAACAGGACAATGACTGATGGATGGATGAGTGACAGGCAGGCAGATATAGAAGAATGATAGACAGATGGATGAGTGACACGCAGGCAGATACAGAAGAATATCATTTTAATTTGACGTGTTCTTCACTGGGGTGTGTGTACAGCAGCTCTATGCACTGTCTTCCCAGCGACAGCGAGTGGAAGCGACAGGGAGTGGGAGAAGTACAGGCGTGGAAAAGTACAGAGCAGTTTAGAAGCAGAAAGGAGCAATTGCATCTTGAATTGCTTTAATCAGAAAACAGAGGAAATTGGGGAAACACAGCAGCAGCTCAAAGTCAAACAGCCGCGTGTGTTTTTCTGATAACAAACAAGCTGAAACTCGGAGCAGCTGATTCAAATTCAGCGCTGTTCTGAGGCACTGGCGAGGGGAGGAGCCAACAGCACAGAAGAACAATGCAGTTAAACATCGTCTTCCCAGCGACAGCGAGTGGGAGAAGTACAGGCGTGGAAAAGTACAGAGCAGTTTAGAAGCAGTTTGAAAGCAGGTTGACAACTGCAGAAGAAACTAAACTTCAAAAAAAACCCTCAACATGGTCTTCAAGCCAATAATCAGTGACACCTGCTTGATGTGGGAAATCCGAGAAAACCCAGCGGAGCTAAATCAAGTGTACGTAAAGTGTCGCGCGATCCAGGATTTGCATAAACTAGTAAGTATGCTAGAAATGGAGCTGGAAGAAGTGAGACAGCAACAGGATCTTGAGGAACTGGCACACCCACAATTCATGGAAGTCTGCATCACCCCTAACAGACTGAAAGCCACCAGGGAGATGGAAGGTCAGAACAGCTGGGTTCAGGTAGGCAGAAGCAGGGAAAAAAAGAAACTTAGTCAAACACAACCACCAGAAATCAAAACAACCAACAGATTTGAGTTACTTCAGAATTTTGAGGAGCAGAACCAAGAACAAGAGAATGAAAGGAACAACATCCAGGACCCCATTGACAGTGGTGACCAGACAGCAAAAAGAAGGGAGGTCATGATTGTTGGGGACTCCATATTGAGAAACACAGCAAGTTCAATTCGCAGTTTGGACCTCCTTACTACAACAGTGTGCTGCCTTCCGGGAGCCTCGGTCAAGCACATCACTGAAAACGTGGACAGGCTCCTAGAACGAACAGGAGACGACCCGGTAGTAGTCGTCCACATCGGTACAAACAACATTGGAAGAGACAGACCAAAATCCCTGCAAAACAAATTCAGAGAGCTAGGAAGGAAATTAAAAGACAAGACCAAAACTGTGGTATTTTATAAAAAAAAAACCAAAACTGTGGTATTTTCTGGTATACTACCGGCACCTTGCAAAGGACCATATGGACAGCTGGAAATAATTAATCAAAACGCATGGCTGAAGACGTGGTGCACACGGGAAGGCTTCACCTATCTTGATCATTGGACCACATTCTACAACGAGGACTATCTGTATAGACGGGATGGACTGCATTTAAATAACAAGGGAACCAGTCTACTCGGAGAAAAGATCCTCGAGCAGGTTCAGAAGCATTTAAACTAGAAAGGAAGGGGGGAGAAATCAACAAAAAAACAGAAGGGAGACCGCATCAAAACAAGAACAACAACTCAGGTAAGACAACCATTAAATGTATTTATCTAAATGCTAGAAGTATCAGAAACAAAATTCTAGAACTTGAAGCTACTGCACTAACAGGTAACTATGATGTGATAGGTGTTACAGAAACTTGGTTGTCTGAGAGTGATGGGGACGAATATAATATTTGTGGGTATACACTGTATAGGAAAGACAGGCAGGACAGAAGAGGAGGAGGGGTAGCGCTATACATAAGAAACAGTCTTGAAGCCCAGGTGTTAAATCTGGACAAAGAAAATAAAACCGAATCAATATGGGTCAGAATAACGGACAAAAATTCAAAGGGCATAATAATAGGAGCATGCTATAGACCGCCAGATTCAGACGGTGAGCAAAATAATCTGTTATACAATGACATTAGAAATGTGTGTAGCAAAGGAGAAGCCATACTAATGGGGGATTTCAACTTCCCCCAAATAAAATGGGAAAACCCGGTGGGTAGCGTGAAGGATGAAATAGAAATGGTGGAAATGACAAATGACTGTTTTTCCTAACACAATTTGTCAAGGCACCGACTAGAGGGGAGGCATGCCTTGATTTAGTCTTTTCAAATAACGAAGATAGAATAACTAAAACAGAGGTCAGAGAACCACTGGCAAACTCAGACCACAAACATGGTCTCATTTGAAGTGTTTTTTAAAACCCCAAAAGTAATGACTAAAGCTAAGGTTTACAATTTTAGAAAAGCAAACTATGAAGGTATGAAACAGAGACTAACAGAAGTAGATTGGAGTAAAATAGAGAAAACACCCACAGAAGAAGGATGGTTGTTCTTCAAAAATGTAGTACTAGAGGCGCAAAACAATTATATCCCTAAAGTAGACAAATCTAAATGTAAAACTAAATTGCCAAAATGGTTTAATAGATCAATTAAAAAAAAAATATTCAGCGAAAAAAGGCACTTTACAGAGCATTAAAAAAGGACCAAAAAAGAAAGTACGCAGAAAGAGTACACAGAACTGCAAACGCAAGTCAAAAAGGAAGTTAGAAAGGCCAAGAGAGAAATAGAAATGAACATTGCTAAGGGAGCTAAAACCAATTCCAAAATGTTTTTCCAATATTACAACAGCAAGAGAACATTCAAAGAGGAGATTAAATGTTTAAGAGATACAAATGGCAAAATCGTAGATGAAGAAAAAAAAATAGCAAATATATTAAATGATTACTTTTCACAAGTTTTTACAAAGGAAGATAATGACAACATGCCCCACATGTCACCCAGTTCCTATCCAGTTTTAAATAACTTTAGCATAACTGAGGCAGAAGTGTTAAAGGGACTAGGAGCTCTTAAAATAAACAAATCCCCTGGGCTGGATGAGATCCTCCCAGTAGTACTCAAAGAAATGAAAGAAGTAATTTACAAACCGCTAACCAAGATCATGCAGCAGTCTCTTGACACAGGGGTGGTACCGACAGACTGGAAAATTGCAAACATAATACCGATCCACAAAAAGGGAAACAAAACTGAACCAGGTAACTACAGACCAGTAAGCCTGACTTCTATTATATGCAAACTTATGGAAACTATAATAAGATCCAAAATGGAAAATTACCTATATGGTAACAGGGTCCTGGGAGACAGTCAACATGGTTTTAGGAAAGGGAGATCGTGTCTAACTAACTTGCTTGATTTTTTTTGAGGATGCAACATCGATAATGGATAATTGCAAAGCATATGACATGGTTTATTTAGATTTCCAGAAAGCTTTTGACAAAGTCCCGCACAAAAGATTAATTCTCAAACTGAATGCAGTTGGGATTCAAGGAAACACATGTACATGGATTAGGGTAGAAAACAGAAAAATATTGTAGAAAACAGAAAGTACTGATTAGAGGAAAAACCTCAGAATGGAGTGTGGTAACCAACGGTGTACCACAGGGATCAATATTAGGTCCTCTGCTATTCCTAATCTACATTAATGATTTAGATTCTGGTATAGTAAGCAAACTTGTTAAATTTGCAGATGACACAAAAGTAGGAGGAGTGGCAAACTCTGTTGCAGCAGCAAAGGTCATTCAAAATGATCTAGACAAGATTAAGAACTGGGCAGACACATGGCAAGTGACATTTAATAGGGAAAAGTGTAAGGTACTGCAAGCAGGAAATAAAAATGTACATTATAAATATCATATGGGAGATACTGAAATTGGAGAAGGAATCTATGAAAAAGAACTAGGAGTTTTTGTTGACTCAGAAATGTCTTCATCTAGGCAATGTGGGGAAGCTATAAAAAAGGCTAACAAGATGCTCGGATACATTGTGAAAAGTGTTGAATTTAAATCAAGGGCAGTAATGTTAAAACTGTACAATGCACTAGTAAGACCTCATCTTGAATATTGTGTTCAGTTCTGGTCACCTCGCTATAAGAAAGATATTGCTGCTCTAGAAAGAGTGCAAAGAAGAGCGACCAGAATTATTCTGGGCTTAAAAGGCATGTCATATACAGACAGGCTAAAAGAATTGAATCTGATCAGTCTTGAACAAAGAAGACTACGTGGCGACCTAATTCAAGCAATCAAAAATCTAAAAGGTATTGACAGTGTCGACCCAAGGGACTTTTTCAGCCTGAAAAAAAGAAAAAAGGACCAGGGGTCACAAATGGAGTTTAGACAAAGGGACATTCAGAACAGAAAATAGGAGGCACTTTTTTACACAGAGAATTGTGAGGGTCTGGAATCAACTCCCCAGTAATGTTGTTGAAGCTGACAACCTGGGATCCTTCAAGAAGCTGCTTGATGAGATTTTGGGATCAATAAGCTACTAACAACCAAACAAGCAAGATGGGCAAAATGGCCAACTCTCGTTTGTAAACTTTCTTATGTTCTTATGTTCTTATGTCTTTGGATCGGATTGTTACTTTGACATGGCAGAATAAGTGGAAAGCAATACAACAAATGAAATAAATGCTGTGTTTCATCTTCACTGGTGTAACAAAATGCTGTGTCGTTTCCATCCTCGCTGGTGTATCACAATGCTGTGTTGTTTCCATCCTCGCTGGTGTATCACAATGCTGTGTTGTTTCCATCCTCGCTGGTGTATCACAATGCTGTGTTGTTTCCATCCTCGCTGGTGTATCACAATGCTGTGTTGTTTTCATCCTCGCTGGTGTATCACAATGCTGTGTTGTTTCTATCCTCACCGGTGTATCACAATGCTGTGTTTCCATCCTCGCTGGTGTATCACAATGCTGTGTTGTTTCCATCCTCGCTGGTGTATCACAATGCTGTGTTGTTTTCATCCTCGCTGGTGTATCACAATGCTGTGTTGTTTTCATCCTCGCTGGTGTATCACAATGCTATGTTGTTTCTATCCTCGCTGGTGTATCACAATGTTGTGTTGTTTCCATCCTCGCTGGTGTATCACAATGCTGTGTTTTCATCCTCGCTGGTGTATCACAATGCTGTGTTTCCATCCTCGCTGGTGTATCACAATGCTGTGTTGTTTCCATCCTCGCTGGTGTATCACAATGCTATGTTGTTTCCATCCTCGCTGGTGTATCACAATGCTGTGTTGTTTTCATCCTCGCTGGTGTATCACAATGCTGTGTTGTTTCTATCCTCACCGGTGTATCACAATGCTGTGTTTCCATCATCGCTGGTGTATCACAATGCTGTGTTGTTTTCATCCTCGGTGGTGTATCACAATGTTGTGTTGTTTTCATCCTCGCTGGTGTATCACAATGCTGTGTTGTTTCCATCCTCGCTGGTGTATCACAATGCTGTGTTGTTTCCATGTTGTTTCTATCCTCGCTGGTGTATCACAATGCTGTGTTGTTTCCATCCTCGCTGGTGTATCACAATGCTGTGTTGTTTTCATCCTCGCTGGTGTATCACAATGCTGTGTTTCCATCCTCGCTGGTGTATCACAATGCTGTGTTGTTTTCATCCTCGCTGGTGTATCACAATGCTATGTTGTTTCCATCCTCGCTGGTGTATCACAATGCTGTGTTGTTTTCATCCTCGCTGGTGTATCACAATGCTGTGTTGTTTCCATCCTCGCTGGTGTATCACAATGCTGTGTTGTTTCCATCCTCGCTGGTGTATCACAATGCTGTGTTGTTTCCATCCTCGCTGGTGTATCACAATGCTGTGTTGTTTTCATCCTCGCTGGTGTATCACAATGCTGTGTTTTCATCCTCGCTGGTGTATCACAATGCTGTGTTTCCATCCTCGCTGGTGTATCACAATGCTGTGTTGTTTTCATCCTCGCTGGTGTATCACAATGCTGTGTTTCCATCCTCGCTGGTGTATCACAATGCTGTTTTGTTTTCATCCTCGCTGGTGTATCACAATGCTGTTGTTTCCATCCTCGCTGGTGTATCACAATGCTGTGTTTCCATCCTCGCTGGTGTATCACAATGCTGTGTTTCCATCCTCGCTGGTGTATCACAATGCTGTGTTTCCATCCTCGCTGGTGTATCACAATGCTGTGTTGTTTTCATCCTCGCTGGTGTATCACAATGCTGTTGTTTTCCATCCTCGCTGGTGTATCACAATGCTGTGTTTCCATCCTCGCTGGTGTATCACAATGCTCTCTGGTGTATCACAATGATGTTTTGTTTTCATCCTCGCTGGTTTCCATCCTCGCTGGTGTATCACAATGCAATGCTGTGTTTTCATCCTCGCTGGTGTATCACAATGCTGTGTTGTTTTCATCCTCGCTGGTGTATCACAATGCTGTGTTGTTTTCATCCTCGCTGGTGTATCACAATGCTGTGTTGTTTCCATCCTCGCTGGTGTATCACAATGCTGTGTTGTTTTCATCCTCGCTGGTGTATCACAATGCTGGTGTGTTGTTTTCATCCTCGCTGGTGTATCACAATGCTGTGTTGTTTCCATCCTCGCTGGTGTATCACAATGCTGTGTTTCCATCCTCGCTGGTGTATCACAATGCTGTTGTTTCCATCCTCGCTGGTGTATCACAATGCTGTGTTGTTTTCATCCTCGCTGGTGTATCACAATGCTGTGTTTCCATCCTCGCTGGTGTATCACAATGCTGTGTTGTTTCCATCCTCGCTGGTGTATCACAATGCTGTGTTGTTTCCATCCTCGCTGGTGTATCACAATGCTGTGTTGTTTCCATCCTCGCTGGTGTATCACAATGCTGTGTTGTTTTCATCCTCGCTGGTGTATCACAATGCTGTGTTGTTTTTATCCTCGCTGGTGTATCACAATGTTGTGTTGTTTCCATCCTCGCTGGTGTATCACAATGCTGTGTTTCCATCCTCGCTGGTGTATCACAATGCTGTGTTGTTTTCATCCTCGCTGGTGTATCACAATGCTGTGTTGTTTTCATCCTCGCTGGTGTATCACAATGCTGTGTTGTTTTCATCCTCGCTGGTGTATCACAATGCTGTGTTTCCATCCTCGCTGGTGTATCACAATGCTGTGTTGTTTCCATCCTCGCTGGTGTATCACAATGCTGTGTTGTTTTCATCCTCGCTGGTGTATCACAATGCTGTGTTGTTTTCATCCTCGCTGGTGTATCACAATGCTGTGTTTCCATCCTCGCTGGTGTATCACAATGCTATGTTTCCATCCTCGCTGGTGTATCACAATGCTGTGTTTCCATCCTCGCTGGTGTATCACAATGTTTTCATCCTCGCTGGTGTATCACAATGCTGTTGTTTCCATCCTCGCTGGTGTATCACAATGCTGTGTTGTTTTCATCCTCGCTGGTGTATCACAATGCTGTGTTGTTTTCATCCTCGCTGGTGTATCACAATGCTGTGTTTCCATCCTCGCTGGTGTATCACAATGCTGTGTTGTTTTCATCCTCGCTGGTGTATCACAATGCTGTGTTGTTTCCATCCTCGCTGGTGTATCACAATGCTGTGTTGTTTTCATCCTCGCTGGTGTATCACAATGCTGTGTTTCCATCCTCGCTGGTGTATCACAATGCTGTGTTGTTTTCATCCTCGCTGGTGTATCACAATGCTGTGTTGTTTCCATCCTCGCTGGTGTATCACAATGCTAGTGTGTGTTTCCATCCTCGCTGGTGTATCACAATGCTGTGTTGTTTTCATCCTCGCTGGTGTATCACAATGCTGTGTTTCCATCCTCGCTGGTGTATCACAATGCTGTGTTTTTTCATCCTCGCTGGTGTATCACAATGCTGTGTTGTTTTCATCCTCGCTGGTGTATCACAATGCTGTGTTGTTTCCATCCTCGCTGGTGTATCACAATGCTGTGTTGTTTTCATCCTCGCTGGTGTATCACAATGCTGTGTTGTTTCCATCCTCGCTGGTGTATCACAATGCTTTGTTTCCATCCTCGCTGGTGTATCACAATGCTGTGTTGTTTCCATCCTCGCTGGTGTATCACAATGCTGTGTTGTTTTCATCCTCGCTGGTGTATCACAATGCTGTGTTTCCATCCTCGCTGGTGTATCACAATGCTGTGTTGTTTCCATCTTCGCTGGTGTATCACAATGCTGTGTTGTTTTCATCCTCGCTGGTGTATCACAATGCTGTGTTTCCATCCTCGCTGGTGTATCACAATGCTGTGTTGTTTCCATCCTCGCTGGTGTATCACAATGCTGTGTTGTTTTCATCCTCGCTGGTGTATCACAATGCTGTGTTGTTTCCATCCTCGCTGGTGTATCACAATGCTGTGTTGTTTCCATCCTCGCTGGTGTATCACAATGCTGTGTTGTTTTCATCCTCGCTGGTGTATCACAATGCTGTGTTGTTTTCATCCTCGCTGGTGTATCACAATGCTGTGTTGTTTTCATCCTCGCTGGTGTATCACAATGCTGTGTTTCCATCCTCGCTGGTGTATCACAATGCTGTGTTGTTTTCATCCTCGCTGGTGTATCACAATGCTGTGTTGTTTCCATCCTCGCTGGTGTATCACAATGCTGTGTTTCCATCCTCGCTGGTGTATCACAATGCTGTTTTGTTTCCATCCTCGCTGGTGTATCACAATGCTGTGTTTTCATCCTCGCTGGTGTATCACAATGCTGTGTTGTTTTCATCCTCGCTGGTGTATCACAATGCTGTGTTGTTTTCATCCTCGCTGGTGTATCACAATGCTGTGTTGTTTTCATCCTCGCTGGTGTATCACAATGCTGTGTTGTTTTCATCCTCGCTGGTGTATCACAATGCTGTTTTGTTTTCATCCTCGCTGGTGTATCACAATGCTGTGTTGTTTCCATCCTCGCTGGTGTATCACAATGCTGTGTTGTTTTCATCCTCGCTGGTGTATCACAATGCTGTGTTTTCATCCTCGCTGGTGTATCACAATGCTGTGTTGTTTTCATCCTCGCTGGTGTATCACAATGCTGTGTTGTTTCCATCCTCGCTGGTGTATCACAATGCTGTGTTGTTTTCATCCTCGCTGGTGTATCACAATGCTGTGTTGTTTTCATCCTCGCTGGTGTATCACAATGCTGTGTTGTTTTCATCCTCGCTGGTGTATCACAATGTTGTTTTGTTTTCATCCTCGCTGGTGTATCACAATGCTGTGTTTCCATCCTCGCTGGTGTATCACAATGCTGTGTTGTTTTCATCCTCGCTGGTGTATCACAATGCTGTGTTGTTTTCATCCTCGCTGGTGTATCACAATGCTGTGTTTTCATCCTCGCTGGTGTATCACAATGCTGTGTTGTTTCCATCCTCGCTGGTGTATCACAATGCTGTGTTGTTTCCATCCTCGCTGGTGTATCACAATGCTGTGTTGTTTCCATCCTCGCTGGTGTATCACAATGCTGTGTTTCCATCCTCGCTGGTGTATCACAATCCTCGCTGGTGTATCACAATGTTGTTTTTCATCCTCGCTGGTGTATCACAATGCTGTGTTGTTTCTATCTTCGCTGGTGTATCACAATGCTGTGTTTCTCATCTTCGCTAGTTATCACAATGATGTGTTTCATCCTCGCTGGTGTATCACAATGCTGTGTTGTTTTCATCCTCGCTGGTGTATCACAATGCTGTGTTGTTTCCATCCTCGCTGGTGTATCACAATGCTGTGTTTCCATCCTCGCTGGTGTATCACAATGCTGTGTTGTTTTCATCCTCGCTGGTGTATCACAATGCTGTGTTTTTTTCATCCTCGCTGGTGTATCACAATGTGTGTGTTGTTTTCATCCTCGCTGGTGTATCACAATGCTGTGTTGTTTTCATCCTCGCTGGTGTATCACAATGCTGTGTTTTCATCCTCGCTGGTGTATCACAATGCTGTGTTGTTTCCATCCTCGCTGGTGTATCACAATGCTGTGTTTCCATCCTCGCTGGTGTATCACAATGCTGTGTTTCCATCCTCGCTGGTGTATCACAATGCTGTGTTGTTTTCATCCTCGCTGGTGTATCACAATGCTGTGTTGTTTCCATCCTCGCTGGTGTATCACAATGCTGTGTTGTTTTCATCCTCGCTGGTGTATCACAATGCTGTGTTTCCATCCTCGCTGGTGTATCACAATGCTGTGTTTCCATCCTCGCTGGTGTATCACAATGCTGTGTTTCCATCCTCGCTGGTGTATCACAATGCTGTGTTGTTTTCATCCTCGCTGGTGTATCACAATGCTGTGTTGTTTTCATCCTCGCTGGTGTATCACAATGCTGTGTTTCCATCCTCGCTGGTGTATCACAATGCTGTGTTGTTTTCATCCTCGCTGGTGTATCACAATGCTGTGTTGTTTCCATCCTCGCTGGTGTATCACAATGTTGTTTTTCTATCCTCGCTGGTGTATCACAATGCTGTGTTTTCATACTTGGTGGTGTATCACAGTGATGTGTTTCCACCCTCGCTGGTCTTTCACAATGTTGTGTTGTTTTCATCCTCGCTGGTGTATCACAATGCTGTGTTTCCATCATCGCTAGTGTATCACAATGCTGTTTTGTTTTCATCCTCGCTGGTGTATAACAATGCTGTGTTGTTTCTATCCTCGCTGGTGTATCACAATGCTGTGTTGTTTTCATCCTCGCTGGTGTATCACAATGCTGTGTTGTTTTCATCCTCGCTGGTGTATCACAATGCTGTGTTTCCATCCTCGCTGGTGTATCACAATGCTGTGTTGTTTTCATCCTCGCTGGTGTATCACAATGCTGTGTTGTTTCCATCCTCGCTGGTGTATCACAATGCTGTGTTGTTTTCATCCTCGCTGGTGTATCACAATGCTGTGTTGTTTTCATCCTCGCTGGTGTATCACAATGCTGTGTTTCCATCCTCGCTGGTGTATCACAATGCTGTGTTTCCATCCTCGCTGGTGTATCACAATGCTGTGTTGTTTTCATCCTCGCTGGTGTATCACAATGTTGTGTTGTTTTCATCCTCGGTGGTGTATCACAATGCTGTGTTGTTTTCATCCTCGCTGGTGTATCAAAATGCTATGTTTCCATCCTCGCTGGTGTATCACAATGCTATGTTGTTTCTATCCTCGCTGGTGTATCACAATGTTGTGTTGTTTCCATCCTCGCTGGTGTATCACAATGTTGTGTTTCTATCCTCGCTAGTGTATCACAACGATGTGTTTCAATCCTCGTTGATGTATCACAATGCTGTGTTGTTTTCATCCTCGCTGGTGTATCACAATGCTGTGTTGTTTCCATCCTCGCTGGTGTATCACAATGCTGTGTTGTTTTCATCAACGCTGGTGTATCACAGTGATGTGTTTCCATCCTCGCTGGTCTTTCTCAATGTTGTGTTGTTTTCATCCTCGCTGGTGTATCACAATGCTGTGTTTCCATCCTCGCTGGTGTATCACAATGCTGTGTTGTTTTCATCCTCGCTGGTGTATCACAATGCTGTGTTTCCATCCTCGCTGGTGTATCACAATGCTGTGTTGTTTCCATCCTCGCTGGTGTATCACAATGCTGTGTTGTTTTCATCCTCGCTGGTGTATCACAATGCTGTGTTGTTTTCATCCTCGCTGGTGTATCACAATGCTGTGTTGTTTTCATCCTCGCTGGTGTATCACAATGCTGTGTTGTTTTCATCCTCGCTGGTGTATCACAATGCTGTGTTTTCATCCTCGCTGGTGTATCACAATGCTGTGTTGTTTTCATCCTCGCTGGTGTATCACAATGCTGTGTTGTTTCCATCCTCGCTGGTGTATCACAATGCTGTGTTTTCATCCTCGCTCGTGTATCACAATACTGTGTTGTCTCCATCCTCGCTGGTGTATCACAATGCTGTGTTTCCATCCTCGCTGGTGTATCACAATGCTGTGTTGTTTTCATCCTCGCTGGTGTATCACAATGCTGTGTTGTTTTCATCCTCGCTGGTGTATCACAATGCTGTGTTGTTTCCATCCTCGCTGGTGTATCACAATGCTGTGTTGTTTCCATCCTCGCTGGTGTTTCACAATGTTGTGTTGTTTTCACCCTCGCTAGTGTATCACAATGATGTGTTTCCATCCTCTCTGGTGTATCACAATGCTGTGTTGCTTTCATCCTCTCTGGTCTATCGCAATGCTGTGTTTCCATCCTCGCTGGTGTATCACAATGCTGTGTTTCCATCCTTGCTGGTGTATCACTATGCTGTGTTGTTTCCATCCTCGCTAGTGTATCACAATGCTGTGTAGTTTTCATCCTCGCTGGTATATCAGAATGCTGTGTTGTTTTCATCCTCGCTTGTATATCACAATGATGTGTTTCCATCCTCGCTGGTCTATCACAATGTTGTGTTGTTTTCATTCTCGCTGGTGTATCACAATGCTGTGTTTCCATCCTCGCTGATGTATCACAATGCTGTGTTGTTTCTATCCTCGCTGATGTACCACAATGCTGTGTTGTTTTCATCCTCGCTGGTGAATCACAATGCTCTGTTGTTTTCATCCTCGCTGGTGTATCACAGTGCTGTGTTTCCATCCTCGTTGGTGTATCACAATGATGTTTTTCCATCCTTGCTGGTGTATCACAATGCTGTGTTGTTTTCATCCTTGCTGGTATATAACAATGCTGTGTTGTTTCTATCCTCGCTGGTGCATCTCAATGCTGTGTTGTTTTCATCCTCGCTGGTGTATCACAATGCTGTGTTGTTTCCATCCTCACTGGTGTATCACAATGCTGTGTTTTCATCCTCGACAGCGAGTGGAAGCGACAGGACTGCGAGTGGAAGCGACAGCGAGTGGGAGAAGTACAGGCGTGGAAAAGTACAGAGCAGTTTCTATGCAGAAAGGAGAAATTGCATCTTGAATTGCTTTACTCAGAAAACAGAGGACATTGGGGAAACACAGCAGCAGCTCAAAGTCAAACAGCCGCGTGTGTTTTTCTGATAACAAACAAGCTGAAACTCGGAGCAGCTGATTCAAATTCAGCGCCGTTTTGAGACACGGGCGAGGGGAGGAGCCAACAGCACAGCAGAACAACGCAGTTAAACGAGGCAGTCTTCCCAGCGACAGCGAGTGGAAGCGACAGCGAGTGGGAGAAGTACAGGCGTGGAAAAGTACCGAGCAGTTTAGAAGCAGTTTGAAAGCAGGTTGACGGCTGCAGAAGAAACTAAACTTAAAAAAAAAAAAACCTCAACATGGTCTTCAAGCCAGTAGTCTGTGACACCTGCTTGATGTGGGAAATCCGAGAAAACCCAGTGGAGCTAAACCAAGTGTGCGTAAAGTGCCGCGCGATCCAGGATTTGCATAAACTAGTAAGTATGCTAGAAATGGAGCTGGAAGAAGTGAGACAGCAACAGGATCTTGAGGAACTGGCACACCCACAATTCATGGAAGTCTGCATCACCCCTAACAGACTGAAAGCCACAAGGGAGATAGAAGGTCAGAACAGCTGGGTTCAGGTAGGCAGAAGCAGGGAAAAAAAGAAACTTCGTCAAACACAACCACCAGAAATCAAAACAACCAACAGATTTGAGTCACTTCAGAATTTTGATGAGCAGAACCAACAACAAGAGAATGAAAGGAACAACATCCAGGACCCTATTGACAGTGGTGACCAGACAGCAAAAAGAAGGGAGGTCATGATTGTTGGGGACTCCATATTGAGAAACACAGCAAGTTCAATTCGCAGTTTGGACCCCCTTACTACAACAGTGTGCTGCCTTCCGGGAGCCTCGGTCAAGCACATCACTGAAAACGTGGACAGGCTCCTAGAACGAACAGGAGACGACCCGGTAGTAGTCGTCCACATCGGTACAAACAACATTGGAAGAGACAGACCAAAATCCCTGCAAAACAAATTCAGAGAGCTAGGAAGGAAATTAAAAGAGAAAACCAAAACTGTGGTATTTTCTGGTATACTACCCGCACCTTGCAAAGGACCATATGGACAGCTGGAAATAATTAATCAAAACGAATGGCTGAAGACGTGGTGCACACGGGAAGGCTTCACCTATCTTGATCATTGGACCACATTCTACAACGAGGACTATCTGTATAGACGGGATGGACTGCATTTAAATAACAAGGGAACTAGTCTACTCGGAGAAAAGATCCTCGAGCAGGTTCGGAAGCATTTAAACTAGAAAGGAAGGGGGGAGAAATCAACAAAAAAAACAGAAGGGAGACCGCATCAAAACAAGAACAACAACTCAGGTAAGACAACCATTAAATGTATTTATCTAAATGCTAGAAGTATCAGAAACAAAATTCTAGAACTTGAAGCTACTGCACTAACAGGTAACTATGATGTGATAGGTGTTACAGAAACTTGGTTGTCTGAGAGTGATGGGGACGAATATAATATTTGTGGGTATACACTGTATAGGAAAGACAGGCAGGACAGAAGAGGAGGAGGGGTAGCGCTATACATAAGAAACAGTCTTGAAGCCCAGGTGTTAAACCTGGACAAAGAAAATAAAACCGAATCAATATGGGTCAGAATAACAGACAAAAATTCAAAAGGCATAATAATAGGAGCATGCTATAGACCGCCAGATTCAGACGGTGAGCAAAATAATCTGTTATACAATGACATTAGAAATGTGTGTAGCAAAGGAGAAGCCATACTAATGGGGGATTTCAACTTCCCCCAAATAAAATGGGAAAACCCGGTGGGTAGCGCGAAGGATGAAATAGAAATGGTGGAAATGACAAATGACTGCTTCCTAACACAATTTGTCAAGGCACCGACTAGAGGGGAGGCATGCCTTGATTTAGTCTTTTCAAATAACGAAGATAGAATAACTAAAACAGAGGTCAGAGAACCACTGGCAAACTCAGACCACAACATGGTCTCATTTGAAGTGTTTTTTAAATCCCCAAAAGTAAAGACTAAAGCTAAGGTTTACAATTTTAGAAAAGCAAACTATGAAGGTATGAAACAGAGACTAACAGAAGTAGATTGGAGTAAAATAGAGAAAACACCCACAGAAGAAGGATGGTTGTTCTTCAAAAATGTAGTACTAGAGGCGCAAAACAATTATATCCCTAAAGTAGACAAATCTAAATGTAAAACTAAATTGCCAAAATGGTTTAATAGATCAATTAAAAAAAATATTCAGCGAAAAAAGGCACTTTACAGAGCATTAAAAAAGGACCAAAAAGAAAGTACGCAGAAAGAGTACACAGAACTGCAAACGCAAGTCAAAAAGGAAGTTAGAAAGGCCAAGAGAGAAATAGAAATAAACATTGCTAAGGGAGCTAAAACCAATTCCAAAATGTTTTTCCAATATTACAACAGCAAGAGAACATTCAAAGAGGAGATTAAATGTTTAAGAGATACAAATGGCAAAATCGTAGAGGAAGAAAAAAAAATAGCAAATATGTTAAATGATTACTTTTCACAAGTTTTTACAAAGGAAGATACTGACAACATGCCCCACATGTCATCCAGTTCCTATCCAGTTTTAAATAACTTTAGCATAACTGAGGCAGAAGTGTTAAAGGGACTAGGAGCTCTTAAAATAAACAAATCCCCTGGGCCGGATGAGATCCTCCCAGTAGTACTCAAAGAAATGAAAGAAGTAATTTACAAACCGCTAACCAAGATCATGCAGCAGTCTCTTGACACAGGGGTGGTACCGACAGACTGGAAAATTGCAAACGTAATACCGATCCACAAAAAGGGAAACAAAACTGAACCAGGTAACTACAGACCAGTAAGCCTGACTTCTATTATATGCAAACTTATGGAAACTATAATAAGATCCAAAATGGAAAATTACCTATATGGTAACAGGGTACTGGGAGACAGTCAGCATGGTTTTAGGAAAGGGAGATCGTGCCTAACTAACTTGCTTGATTTTTTTGAGGATGCAACATCGATAATGGATAATTGCAAAGCATATGACATGGTTTATTTAGATTTCCAGAAAGCTTTTGACAAAGTCCCGCACAAAAGATTAATTCTCAAACTGAACGCAGTTGGGATTCAAGGAAACACATGTACATGGATTAGGGAGTGGTTAACATGTAGAAAACAGAAAGTACTGATTAGAGGAGAAACCTCAAAATGGAGCGAGGTAACCAGTGGAGTACCACAGGGATCAGTATTAGGTCCTCTGCTGTTCCTAATCTACATTAATGACTTAGATTCTGGTATAGCAAGCAAACTTGTTAAATTTGTAGACGACACAAAAATAGGAGGAGTGGCAAATACCATTACAGCAGCAAAGGTCATTCAAAATGATCTAGACCCGATTCAGAACTGGGCAGACACATGGCAAATGACATTTAATAGAGAAAAGTGTAAGGTACTGCACGCAGGCAATAAAAATGTACATTATAAATATCATATGAGAGATAATGAAATTGAAGAAGGAATTTATGAAAAATACCTAGGAGTTTATGTTGACTCAGAAATATCTTCATCTAGACAATGCGGGGAAGCTATAAAAAAGGACAACAAGATGCCTCGTTATATAGTGAAAAGTGTTGAATTTAAATCAAGGGAAGTAATGTTAAAACTGTACAATGCATTAGTAAGACCTCATCTAGAATATTGTGTTCAGTTCCGGTCACCTCATTACAAAAAGTATATTGCTGCTCTAGAAAGAGTGCAAAGAAGAGTGACCAGAATTATTCCGGGTTTAAAAGGCATGTCATACACAGACAGGCTAAAAGAATTTAGTATATTCAGTCTTGAACAATTACGACTGCGCGGCAACCTGATTGAAGCATTCAAAATTCTAAAAGGTATTGACAGTGTTGACCCAAGGGACTTTTTTGATCTGAAAAAAGAAACAAGGACCAGGGGTCACAAATGATTAGACAAAGGGGCATTCAGAACAGAAAATAGGGGGCACTTTTTTACACAGAGAATTATGAGGGTCCGGAACCAACTCCCCAGTAATGCTGTTGAAGCTGACACACTGGGATCCTTCAAGAAGCTGCTTGATAAGATTCTGGGATCAATAAGCTACTAACAACCAAACGAGCAAGATGGGCCGAATGGCCTCCTCCCGTTTGTAAACTTTCTTATGTATGTTTTACTCCCTCATGCTCCACTCCCTTGTGATTGCCAGACCCCATGAATCACAAGCTATCAAAAGCTCATTATGAGTAAACACATTCCTTCTCTTTTCTGCTGGATCAAAATGCCAGTCCACGTTTGGTTCAAATTAAAAAGTCATTAAACTGAAAGGAATAACTGAATGGAAGGGGACGACTTCCTTTGAAGTGCATGCAGCTCAAATTGAAAGAAAGAAAGAGTGATAATTAGCAACAGACAATTGCAATCTGCAGTTTATTTATTCAAGGGGTAGTAGGGGGTGGGAGAGGGGCGCACTGCTTTTTCACATGGAGTCAAAACAATAATACATGAATGAACTTAAAAACTCCCCACAAGCATAGAACTCTTTAAGCAGGTCCAACTGAAAACTATCCAAAAAAAGTTGTGTGTCTCCATTCAGGGTTGTAGGTTATTGTTTGAAGACCCCTTTCTTGTGGTTTATTTGCACAGTACAGTATACATTCAAACCCGTTAAAGCCACGTTTTTACAGTTTGCACTGTGGGTCTGATCTGTGACCGCTATGCTTTTCACTTTTCCATTGGTTTTCCATTGGTTTGTATACAATGTCTCGATATCTTTTGAAAACAAGCCCTGACAGCCCCATAAGCATTGTACTTTTTAACCATTAGACAAAATATTTACATAATACTTAAACTGCTGCTATAACCATGATTCATTTATTAGCGTTTTAACTCAATTATATCAAATCACATTTTTATTTACAATGAAGTGAATATACATTGTGTTACCCAAATGCTTCTAATGATACCACAGATTATGTTTTCCCTTCATTGTTAATAAAAACATGATTTGATATAATTGAATTAAAAAGCCATTAATAATACTAGTTACAGTGGGGTTACCAGTGAATTAAAGCTATTTCTAAGGTTGTGAAACCGCTGGTTGATGCTCGTCTCTGAGGGTCCGGGTCTGTCCATCTTTCACTACACTTTACCCAATGCCAAGTCAACATTCCACCATGAATTGGAGGGGAATCGCAGATGTAAGGTGACTTTTAATTAAATAATTTATTACACATACTATTTTCTTTAAATTCATTGGTTCTCATTTCATTTTCAGCAATCTGATTGGCCAAATTAGTGTGTGTAGTAATTAGTCAAATGAGAATGTGTACTAAATATTTGAAATGCATACTAAATATCTAAAACTTGTACTAAATATCTAAAGTTTACGAACGAGAGGAGGTCATTCGGCCCATCTTTCTTGTTTGGTTGTTAGTAGCTTATTGATCCCAGAATCTCAACAAGCAGCTGAGATTCTGGGATCAATAAGCTACTAACAACCAAATGAGCAAGATGGGCAGAATGACCTCCTCTCGTTTTGAAACATTAAGAAGAGTTCTCCTCTAATTAGAGGTGCTTCGGTCTATTCCAGGACATGGCTCATTAAGTCAATGATCCATAACCATTAACACGAGTGAATGAAGTGTGTGACCAGCAGTGTGTCACAGTAACACTTACCCCATTGTCCACACAGCAAAGAGCTCTGCCATGGTACGATTCAAACACACTGTAGAGCTGCCTACATGATTCGTTTAAAAGAGGCCAAGCACCAATCGGGGAGCAGCATTCAGGGTTACAGAAATGCTGTTTATTTAAGACACACTGCTGTTTGATTGGTTAATTAAACAAGCCTGGCTCAGGAGGTCCTGATTAAACAGACAGATCTGAGTCTGTGCTGATCTCCGGAACATCAAGCCCCTTTCACACTGGCATGTTGTACCCGGGTCAGACAGATCTGAGTCTGTGTTGATGTCTGGAACATCAAGCCCCTTTCACACTGGCATGCTGTACCCAGGTTGAACCAGTGTCCTGGAGGTTGGCTACACATTTCCACACTGCTTTCTGAAGAAGCTGGGTTGACCTGGCTCACAGAAGCAAATACACAATGCCCCGGAAGCAGCTTCAGCCAACCGCTCTCAAAAGGTTTGGAAGACATGCTTGTTATGGACACTTATATCCAGACTCCTCTGGCTTGAATCATTGGCCCTTGCAGCACCACATAATCTTAGCATTCATTTAATGTTCCGTATTAGATGTGAGGTATTGAGTAAAACCCACAGGGGCTGCAAACCAAAAAAATAAAACAGTACTGGTAGTATTTTTTAGTTAAAATGCAGGTAGTGTACTTCAACAACACAGATATAACGTTAGTGTTCTCTATTCCTTGTCTAATGCTGCCATCGTGTGGCCATTAAGTAGAATTTCTGGTTCCAGTAAACCAATTCTTTATTTAAAATCTGAACAGCTCAGTAGCCTTTTGAAATGACTGATTCACTTTAACCCCCATTCAAATATAAAGATATTTCTGAAACATTCTTGTGGTACTACCAATATAAATTAGCTCTAGCTAACTTGGGTGCGATGCACCGCATGTTTTAATCATAAATGTTTTTATTGCACACGGTCCCAATTAAATAAATGATTTAAAAAAAAAATAATCCACTAAAAAAGAAAATATTTACAGTATAACCAGGAGAGTGCTGTGTATAAATAATGAAGTCATTGCAGAATTCCACTACCTGTACTACCCATTGCAAACAACAGAGGGAACCAGCAACCACTTGACAGAGCTCCATCAGCACTCCAGCTTCTATCGGTTTCAATTTTCCTCAGTACTCAGTTTTCACAATTATTTAACGGTGTACCTAAATTAAACACAATAGTGTGTTTTTTCTGGCTGTATCTAAATCGATAACCATGCTTTTATTAATTTTTTTATTCTTCAAACAGCATAAGACATGTGACAGCGTGGAGAAGTGCTTTGTGGGGAATGACAGTATGGAGAGAGACAGCCTGGGAGCGACAGCGTGGAGAAGTGCTTTGATGGTAGTGACAGAGTGGCAGCGACAGCGTGGAGAGAGACAATGTGGGAGAGATAATGTGGAGAGAGACAGCGTGGAGAGAGACAGTATTGTCACACCTGGGCACTGACAGTAACTCATAAAAGAGTTATGGCCTTCCAGAAAAAAGACAGATCACAGGGAAACAGGTACCACTTCAGCAAAAACACTGAAACAAATTGATCTCAATAATAAAATGACATACATTGAGCATCAGCATAATGAAACAAAATTAGTCAACAAATTGGAGTGCTATTGGGCTCTGAACAGGGGCTTTACCCTGGAACAATATCTCAGGATAAAAGATCCCAAATAAAGACAAACCCTTACGAAGTACAGACTCAGTGAGCACAGCCTCGCCATCGAAACAGGCCGCCATAAAAAGAGCTGGCTGGCCAGACAGAACAGGCTGTGCATTCACTGTGAGCTGGGAGAAGTCGAAACAGATGTGCACTTCCTGCTGTCCTGCTGCAAATACTGCCAAATAAGGGACACATCACTTACCTCCCAAAATTCTCAAGTAAGTTGACCCAGTTTCCACATCTGCCTGACCATGAGAAACTGCAGATCTTGTTGGGAGAGGAGGCTCTGATAGAAGAGCTAGCTGCCCAGTACATGTTTGCCTGTCACAGCCTGAGGAACAGTGTGTAGACTCTCAATAGAACTGCTCTGTCTATTGTTAAATTAGACCCGGGGGGGGGGGGGCGGTATATTGTTTTACATTCTGTTAATTGATTGATATTGTGTGTTATTGACATTATATTGTATTTTATGTAATGTGTGTTGAAATGCTTTGGCAACCTTGGATCAATCCTGTCATGCTAATAAAGCCAGTTTGAATCTGAATTTGAGAGACAGCGTGTGAGCGACAGTATGGAGAAGTGCTTCATTGAGAGCAACAGTGTGACAGCAACAGCATGGAAAGCAACAGCATGGAGAAGTGCTTCGTGGAGAGCTACAGCGTGGAGAGCAACAGCATGAGAGAGAGCTTGGAGAGACAGCGTGGAGAAGTGCTTCATGGGTAGTGACAGAGTGGCAGTGACAGCATGGAGAATTGCTTGGTGGAGATCAGAAGCATGGAGAAGAGCTTCGTGGAGAGTGACAGAATGGAGATGTACTTCGTGGAGAGAGACAGCGTGGAGACCGACAGCATGGAGAGAGACAGTGACAGCATGGAAAAGTACTTTGTGGAGAGAGACAGCACAAACATGGAGAAGTGCTCCATGGAGAGTGACAGCGTGGGAACGACAGCATGGAGAGAGACAGCATGGAGAAGTGTTTCACGGAGAGTGACAGCATGGAGAGAGACAGCATGGAGAAGTGCTTCGTGGAGAGCACCATCATGGAGAGTGACAGTGTGAAGAGTGACAGCAACAGCATGGAGAAGTGCTTCGTGGAGAGCGGCAGCATGGAGAAGTGCTTCATGGAGAGTGACAGCGTGTAATAAAAAAAGTGTGTTTTAGAAAGTTCTAGAAATGCGTTCGAGTTCATCTTTGCCCTTGCCCTATAATAACCCCATATCTTATATAACTTGTTTTGGTTAGAATGTTCTAGGGAAAGGAATAGTTTATTCAGAGGGCCGAGCCTCGAGGGAGTGATCTGGCCAATTACTCTCTCGCATGCAAAAGCCTAACTTGGTAAGTTATAAAGGACGGGATTCTCCTCTGCTCTGATGAGAGTCAGCCGTGAGGATTAGCGCGCAGTCCTGCTCGGTAATTCTTGGAGACAGCTGCTTTCTCTTACCAGGGTCGAAGGGCTCTCCCGATCCGCTTGGAAGGATAAGAATTAGTTCAGTTGCGTCTCATGGATTGTATTGATCTGTGATTAATATAATCTTTGTATGTAACCTTGTTGGGTTGTGTCCCGTTAGGGATATCGTTATTCGCAGTATAGCATCTGTGTACGTAACTGCGTGTGTGTGTGTGTGTGTGTGTGTGTGTGTGTGTGTGTGAAATAATAAAGGACCTTTTAAAATTACTCTGTGAAGTAATTGCCTTATTTACTTCTACATCAACTTCCTTTTAAATTTAAAGTAATTAAATTTTACACAACACAGCGACAGCATGGAGAAGTGCTTCGTGGAGAGTGGCAGCATGGAGAAGTGCTTCGTGGAGAGCACCAGCATTGAGAGTGACAGCATGGTGAGCAACAGCGTGGAGAGTGACAGTATAGAGAGTGACAGCAACAGCATAGAGAGGTGCTTTGTGGAGAGTGGCAGAATGGATAAGTGCTTCGTGGACAGTGACAGTGTGGGATCAACAGTGTGGAGAGAGACAGCGACAGCATGGAGAAGTGCTTTGTGGAGAGTGGCAGCATGGAGAAGTCCTTCATTGAGAGCAACAGCATGACAGTGACAGCATGGAGAAGTGCTTCATAGAGAGTGACAGCGCGGGAGTGAGAGTGTGAAGAGACAGCGATGGCATGGATTGTGACAGCGTGGGAGTGAGAGCGTGAAGAGAGACAGCGATGGCATGGAGAGCGACAGCGTGGAGAGCAACAGCATGACAAAGTGCTTTGTGGAGAGTGACATTGTGGCAGCGACAGGGTGGAGAAGTGTTTCATGGAGATAGACAGCGTGGAGAAGTGCTTTGTGGAAAAGCAGTTTAGAAGCACTTTGATAGCAGGTTGACAGCTGCAGAAAACTTACAGAAAAAAAATGAACATGGCCTTCAAGCCAGCAGTCTGTGACACCTGCATGATGTGGGAAATCTGAGAAAACACAGCAGAGCTAAACCAAGTGTGTAAAATGCTGTAAGATCCAGGACTTGCTTAAACGAGTAACTATGCTAGAACTGCAGGAAATCACAATTCTTGGAAGTCTGCACCCCTAACAGACAAAAAACAAGCAGGGAGACAGAGGAGGGTCGAAACAATTAAGTTCAGATAGGCAGAGACAGGGAAAAAAAGAAACGTAGTCTAACATGCAATTGAGTTGAGCAATGTGTCTGGAGCACGCACACCCACCCAGACCCAGACACACACACACACACACACACACACACACACACACACACACACACACACACACACACACACACACACACACACACCCACCCCCCCCCCCCCCACACACACACACACACACACACACACACACACACACACACAATACACACACCCAGACCCAGATACACATACACAGCTATACACCCACCCATACCCAGACACACACACACACCAATACATCCACCCAGACCCAGACACACACATGCCAATACATTCACCCAGACCCAGATACACATACACACACACAGCTACACACACCCAGACAAACTATTTGTACAATAAATAGAAGACAGGAGTCTCTTCAAGTCTTTGGCTGTATTTGAAAATTAATTTAAACTTTTTTTTTGTCTTTTTTTTGTGAACATTCAATAAAACAATGTATAACCTAAGAATGAACCATATACTTACAACTCATTGCAACTTTTACATCTTACATAACAAAAATAACTGCCATTTCTTTAGGAATTTTTACTAAAAAAAAAATATATATAAATATTTTTTCACGTTTTCATTTTTATACAAAAAACTTAATACAAATCAAGTTAAGTGAGACCAACACTATACAAACAACCAAAAAATGCACAGCAAAGAATGTGTATCACATGTGAAGCAATACATTCTCATGTGAAGCAATGCATTCCCATGTAAAGCAATGCATTCCCATGTGACGTCAGTCTGTTAAGGCCACACAAGTATTTTTTTTTTTTACAAAAACAAGCAGCAAAACAAATCAGAAAAAAGTCAAAGCCTAAAAAGGACAGAATGTTTAATCTCTAGTCTTGAAATAAGGGAAGCTGGTGTAGTGTAGACTTCAAGCCCACAATAAATGAAGCATGGATTGCATTACTGTACATACTGCCTGGCCTTTCACACAGGCATGAATGATGACATCCACCAATATCACTCCACACTTGTCGTTTGTTCTGCTGGGCAGTGACCCCCCACCCCCCCGCCCCGCCCCCTGCACACAGCAATGCGGTATTGGTCAGTCTGTGCAGTAATGCAGCCTGACCCTTGTGAGTATCAATGGTGACTCATGTATGACAATCTGTCCCAATAGTGCAACCTCTTAAAAAAAGAAAAACAATCATGAGTGAACTGGAGCACAGACCAATGGACACTGCAGCCTTTCCAGCGTGACCTGAACACTGAAACAAACTGACCAAAGTGAAAATGTTGCTCTACGGTATATAAATGTCAAAGAACTGTTGAAAAAAAATGTTCACTGAAGTGTGGATTAAAAATTAAAAATAACAGTACAAATATATTAATATTCTTCCACTATAAAAGAAAAATACAGAGCAATTCTGGGATCCTCAACAGAGACTGTTGATCTACAAAGAACCAGAGGGGGGTGGTCTCACTCCACCAGCCAGCCAGCTCTCCACCAGCCAGCTAGCTCTCCACCAGCTAGCCAACCAGCAAGCTCTCCACCAGCCAGCCAACCAGCAAGCTCTCCACTAGCCAGCTCTCCACCAGCCACAAAGCAACCAGCCAGCTCTCCACCAGCCAGCCAGCCAGCCAGCCAGCAAGCTCTCCACCAGCCAGCCAACTCACCAGCAGCCACAAAGCAACCAGCCAGCTCTCCACCAGCCAGCCACCAGCCAGCCAGCCAGCTCTCCACCAGCCAGCCAACCAGTCAGCTCTCCACCAGCCAGCCAACTCGCCAGCAGCCACAAAGCAACCAGCCAGCTCTCCACCAGCCAACCAGCTACCAGCCAGATACTCTCTGATATGATCCTGAGCTGACTCTCACATTTCAGTGCAATGGGAAACCACTTACCTGGGGCTTCCCTGTTCACTCCTCACCTTGGATTTACCTCCAAGTTCCAGGAACAGCCAATGAAGAGTGTGGTTGCTTATAGAAGTGCCTGACCCGTCTCTCAGAGTTCAGGTCTCATTCTGAGATTGTGGAATGGTAAATGAACATGCTTTCACATTGAAAATATCAATTCCCAACTCCATATCAATCCTCAGAAAAAGTGCTGCTATTTCAAGTATGGATTCAGCTCAAATAAATAAATAATAATAAATGTTTTTTTTTTTTAAATGAAGATCAACTGGAAGTTCCTTATACCAATTTGCACCTTTCCTGCAAAAGCTAAAATTCTATATCTCTAAAGTGTCCCTTCGCTGTTGTAACTAGTTTTGTTATATGAACACTTTTGTCTATCTCTCAACGGAAATATGTGCATTTTACACTTCAGCATAAAGACTTGGGAGTTTGACAAGGTATGAATGTAGATCTTGTTCAATCAGTAATGCGTGTGGGGTGGGCAGGCCAGTCTGTATCACACAGGCCGAGCAGCTCAAGACAGGCTCTGCGGATCCAGAGCTGTAACAGCTCAGTGGAGTCCAGCATGCTGCTGAGTGAAACAGGACTGTAGATTTTCCATGAAGAGAATGAGACGTGCTGCAGACCTCCCGCAGCAAGAGGGAGGTTATTCAACTACAAAATAAAACAACTCAAAATGATCAAACCCATGTATTATAGGTAATGCCCTCTTAGCATCCTTTTTTCATTACAATGCATACAAACCTCAGTCTGAGATTACACTGCTCCTCTTTTTGTTATAATGGGTTTGGGCTTCACATACCTTTAAGGTACAAAAAAAACCCCCAAAAAACACAACAACAATTTACAAACAAAAATACTGTTCTTCAAATAAAAAGTGCTCCTGTTTCGTATACTTGGTCAAAAAGTAATTTCCCGCCCTTCTCAGAGATGTTTAGTGTCCCAGGCTGAACCCCTTCACAGCTCAGACAACATGAAACAATGCATGGCTTGCTCGGGTCAAGCAGGGCAGTTTCAATACACTTTACCACAGATACATATGCTTACATATGTAAGTATTTGCAAATCTGACATCTCCACATAGTCATATTTTTCCATATCACAGTATGATAGAGACATGATACACATTCCTTTTGGCAAGACATTTACCTCAAAAGTCAAGAAAAACATGTTTCTTCACTAATAAAGAAACACCTCTTCCCTCCTCCCGTGATGCGAGAGGAAGTCCCTTTGTGCTGAAGTGCATTGAAATGCTGCGTTCTCTCCATGCTCCAGCGCCTTGGTGCTCCTGCACTGGGCGGGTGGTGGTGGGCTGGAAGGGATGGCCCCCCCTAACATTCTAAGATGCTGTTTACAGCTGCTTCGAGAGCCGAGTCTGTGTCTCCTGCACCCTGGCCAGCCTGAGGAGTGAGGGGCTTGTCGGAGCGCCGCCCTGCTACTGGCTCAGTGGTCGTGGCATTGGGCTGCGCTGTGCTGACGGGTGCTGGCGGTGCGGGAGGCGTGGCAGTGCTGCTGTTGTTATTGTTACTCTTGTTACTGCTCAGTGGGGGTCTCTGGCTTTTCTTCAGGTCCAGGATGCTCTTGATTGCCGTCTCCAGGTGCTGGTTCAGGGAAACCTCCTGCTGGGGAGGGGCTTCCCCTCCAGGGCCCTTGGGTAGAGTCCCGCTGGGCTTGGCAGTCTGTGAGTCCTTCCTCATCTGCTCAGGGCTGTCTGCTGAATCGCACTGTAATGAGCTGCGTGGAGCCGGGCTGGATCCCCTGGGCTCGGCCCTCAGTCCTGGGAGCCTGGCCCAGCTCGGAGATGCGCAGCTCGGGGAGGAGAGAGCAAGGTGAGGGGGCGCCGTCTCTTCACCAGCGCTTTGCTCTGTAGGCTTGGCCAAGCAACAGAAGTCCTCCAGGAAGCCATCTGAAATGATAGACCAGAAATGATTTCAAAACTTTGAATTCAAACAAGCCCTGCAAGCAGGCAATGTAAACTAATAGTGGTTGTAATGAAGTGCATTCGTGTGCATGCATTTGTAGGTATTCCTTTTTCCTGTATATTATAAAGATATACCGCAGGGTGGAAGCCACGAAGTTATTGATTAAATCTAGGCAAATTTAATAGGAAGATCTATAACCCTACAGAAAGTCTTCAACTCCACCAGCTTCATAACCAACAAAGCCTCTTCTTTCCTTGTATCTCACCAGGACCCATGTATTTTTATATTTTCTTATCTTCAAGAAAAAGGGCAGGGTGTTAACCTTGGTGTCTTGTCATATTTAAACCCAGTTTAAAAGTAGAACAGACCCAAAGCAGTGTGTAGTGCATTAAATCCCACTATTCACCCAGACAGGTGTCAGCACCAGCCTGTGACCTACATCCGCACACACATGCACTACAGTCCGAAGACATCAACTTAGCACTGGGTCTCTACCATTTTCATTGGACAATACCCAGAATAAGCCATGCCCAAGAGAAGGCTAGAACACGCCTGTCTCCTGATCCTGTATCTCACCTGGGTCCATGAGAGACAGCCGCTTCGCCCGAGTCAGCGTGGCTCTCTCCTCCTGATTAAATGCCCTGTCAATCATCACCATTTCTGAGGAGGGGTTGAGCCGCTACAGAGAAACAGAAGGGGGGGGGGGTTATATTTCCAGAGATTGATAAACCCAGCACAGCTACTCTCAGTACTTCACGAGCCTGCTTCCACACACAGGACTGCTGTGCTGCTCCAATCGGGGACTCTGATACATGAACTTAATTATATGACAAGATAACCTAATAGACTCAACCTTAACAGTAAAAAAAAATGGTTAATAGCAAATACACTGCACACTTCTTTAAAATAATGAAATAGCCATATGTGGCTCCCAGGTGATGGTGAAATGCTCTGCTAATGATGTCCAAATGAAAGAGAGAAAACAAAATCACCTTGGACTCCTCCAATAGCAAGCGCCTGTACTTGTTCAGCATGGCTTGTGTTCTCTTCAGCACCTGCGTGGAAACTGCCTCAAACTCATCATCCACTGGAGGAGGGAATGAAGGAAATAAGTGAAGCATTACTAAACACTGCGCTGCTCCCACTGTGCAAACACTGCTCAGCACAGACACCACTGTGCAAGCACTGGACAGCACAGACTCCACTGTGCAAACACTGCTCAGCACAGACACCACTGTGCAAACACTGCTCAGCACAGACACCACCGTGCACAGCACTGGACAGCACAGACACCACTGTGCAAGCACTGCTCAGCACAGACACCACTGCCAGCACAGACACCACTGTGCCAGCACAGACACCACTGTGCCAGCACTGGACAGCACAGACACCACTGTGCAAACACTGCTCAGCACAGACACCACTGTGCAAACACTGCTCAGCACAGACACCACTGTGCAAACACTGCTCAGCACAGACACCACTGTGCAAACACTGCTCAGCACAGACACCACTGTGCAAACACTGGACAGCACAGACACCACTGTGCAAGCACTACTCGGTACACATTTATAAAGACTAACTACGAAGAGGTTGATGCAAGTGCACTATACCTTTTGTAAACTCTTCTTGGGAAGGCAGCAATCCCTGAAAGACGTGGTAAGGCAGCAGTCTGTGTATCGCCTCGTCCACACAAGTGAAGGGGGAGCGATCTGCTGCATGGACGCAGGTCTGGTCCTTGTGCAGCTGCTGTAGGATGCTGCAAGAAGACATGAAGCTTGATCACCAAACACATTGAAGCTTGATCACCAAACACACCGGAGACAAGGACCAGCTCACTGGAATCCTGGGTAAACAGTGGAACTTTCACAAACCATTGAGTTGCTCTCAGACAAGAACAACAAGCACCCCTCATAACTGCAGTGTAAGAATTCATAAAGATAGAATTCAAATGTTAATCTGTACTGCCAACCTGGTCTCCTACAAGAATGTCATTGACACAATGAACTCAACAGGAGGGCTTAACCAGAAGATAAACCTTTAAAAAATCTATCACAGTACATGTGCTCAGCTTGATTTTCTTGCAGTTATCCTATGTATTTACCATGTTCTTTTTTAAACATGCTTTAACATACCTCTGTCATTTACAATGCTTCCCTATGTTTAGACTGTGCTTAATTTCACTCTGCTATGCTTTAGCTTCGGGAAACTTTCACAAAAGTGTCAGCTGTAGATGAGACAGTAAATGCATGAATGAATCAGCAGAGTTTACTCACAAGCTTCCTTTTGTTAGCTGTTGAGACGCTGGCCTCTTCTGTGTACCAACCTGGAAGTGAGACAAAGACTCGCATGTTGAACAACACAGAAGACAAATTAAAACTCAGTCACCAGCAGTGTCCATACAATCTGTGCGTTACCTCAGCATCGAGCATTCCTCGACCCAAGAGAACCAAACCCCCAACTAAAGAACAGCCCAGCACGATGACACTGGCATTGAGCACACAGCCCACCATGACGACACTGGCATTGAACACAAAGCCCAGCACGACAACACTGGCATTGAACACACAGCCCACCACAACGACACTGGCATTGAGCACACAGCCCACCATGACGACACTGGCATTGAACACAAAACCCAGCACGACAACACTGGCATTGAACACACAGCCCACCACAATGACACTGGCATTGTGCAAACAGCCCACCATGATGACACTGGCACTGAACACACAGCCCACCATGATGACACTGGTATTGAACACACAGCCCAGCACGACGACACTGGCATTGAGCACGCAGCCCAGCACAACGACACTGGCACTGAACACACAGCCCAGCACGATGACACTGGCATTGAACACACAGCCCACCATGACGACTCCGTCAGCATTCAGCCTTTTAAAAGAAGCAGGTCTGAGACTGTGCAAACATACCAGACATGTTTCCTCATTCACACACAAAACATGCACATTGGGTAAGAAACCATTTCCAAATGCATTTTTCCCACGTGTGTCAAAGCATTTGAACTGTGTGTTCTGATGAAGAGGACTCTGTCCCGACACTCTGTTCTGCAGCTGCAGTATATTCTCTAAGTCTCTGAACCCTGGTACCTGTGTGTTCTGATGAAGGGGACTCTGTCCCGACACTCTGTTCTGCAGCTGCAGTATATTCTCTAAGTATCTCAACCCTGGTACCTGTGTGTTCTGATGAAGGGGACTCTGTATGGACACTCTGTTCTGCAGGTGCAGTACGTTCTCCAAGTTTGACGATAATCCGCCCAAGACCTTACCAGCTATGAACAAAGGAAACATTAATTTTATATTCATGAAACAGATATATTTAAAAAAAACAAAAGGTATAATGAATGAGAGATAGGACATTCCATTATAAGCCCTTGAAATGCAGCCTTGCCTTTGTTACTGAGAAGGTTGACCAACTGAGGCTGTCTTAAGCCATCCTGCAGCTTCGAAACAAATCCTGCTGATGTTTGAATCGTTGCTTCCTTCTGAACCTGCAAAGTTAGTTCCATTAAAACAAGAGCTAATAAATCAAGTGGAGTAGAGAGAGGTACTGGAGGCACTGTATCACCAAAAGTGATAATGTGATCATGCTGCTGTTAAAGCTAACAAGAGATAAGAATGGATTTTAAACCCTGGCTTGGGTCATTCCAGCTGAAGTCAACCGAATTCTGGGGAGGACAGTGTTTCCTCCTTCTGTGGTTGATGAGACACAAACCATGTATGATGGTGGAAAGGGTGCCATGAGAATGAAATGTGTCACTCCAGCCCCACATGAAATAATGAATTGATAGAAGAGGGTGAATAACCCTGTTGGCCCACTGGAGCTGGAATGAACAGACCTGTTCAAAAGCCTCTACTAATTAGTTTTGTAAAACTGAAGTAGGGATGAATGACCAAACTCTTCTGATTGCTGCACAAAGTATATAAGACAAATGAACCATTTTTAACGCTTCTCTTATTGAGCGAACTTAGTTTCAAGATTAGTGCTAATTAGGGCTTGTGAAACAAGTCGTATACATGCCACTTTTATAGATAAAATAAAACACACAAATGAGTAACACTCAAAACTGCACATGTAGTGGGAAGCTGTACCTGACTCTGCCCAAACGGCGGCGTTTCAAAGTGCTGCTGTGCCACGTGATTCCCCACATGCTGAGTGCTGGTGCTGGATGCTTGGGACACAGGGATGAGGAAGCGGTGGCCCGTGCTGATGGGTACCTGCTGACTGACCTGTAACTGCTGCTGCTGCTGCTGCTGCTGCTGCAGGGCTTGCTGGGCAGTGCCTCCTTGAACCCCCGGCTGGCTCTGAGCTCCGTAGCCAGGATGCATGGAGCCAGTCGAGTTCATGACAGCAAACCTGTTCTGGATCTGAACGCCCTGGACCATCATGGAATCCGCCTGTCCACTCATGGGGAACTCTGCCCGGGCTGTGGGCATGTTCCCCTGGGAGGCCGAGAGGTGCAGCACAGTGGGGGAGACCTGCTGTAGCTGCTGATTAACTAAGAACTGCCCTCCACGGGCTGCCAAGCTCTGCCCAGAAATCACCTGCACAGATGCATTGTGATTGGCCATGATGGAACCGGAGTAGGAGGGGTTAGCGGCAGTCCGGTTGCTGAAGACTGGGTCGGCATTGTTAGACTGCAGCTGGCCCTGTTGGGTGTGCAGGATCTGTCCGTTGAGAGCCTGGACGCTGTGTCCCGTCGAGCTGGGGGTGACGGAGAGGGATGTAGGGAGCAGGAACTGGTTCTGAGGTAAGTGTGGCTGCTGCTGCTGCTGCTGGAGCTGCTGGTGCTGCCCTCCCATGGGAGAGTGGATCACAATACTGCTGGCAGAGTGGTTGATCCCCTGGTGCCCAGGCGTGGCTTTCCTCAGCCCTGGTTGATTGGCGGTGTCAACTGTCATCTGCTGCTGCTGGCCTGCTTGGGGAGAGCTGTCCGAGACATAGGGGCTGCCCTGCTGCTGCTGCTGGGACTGGATCCCCATGCTGTTCACACTGTACACGGTCTGATGGCCCACCTGCAGGGGCTTGGGCTGAATGCTAATAGACCCTTTCTGGCTCTGGTTTGCAGTCATGGCAGCATTCCCCCCTAGAGACTGAGAGGGATCTCTCTGTATGATGATGTTCTGCAGCGGCAGGGGAGTCTGGAGCCCGCAGCCTTTGAAGGGCATGGCCAGCTGTGTGCCCACGGAGCTGCTGAACATGGGAACACAGCCAGCACTGCTGCTGCTGCTGGGCTGCCTCTGGACCAGAAGCCCACTGCCCATGCCAGGGGAGGAGGGCTGGCCTGGCTTCAGGATGATCTGGGGTCGCTCCAGGTTGTTTATGGTCATCATGGAGGGCTGGGCGTTGAAGGAACCCAGCAGCTGGATGTGGCCGGCTGGGTGTCCGTTGTGCAAGTGCTGAGGGTGGACCTGCTGGATGAAGCTGTGGGGCTGCATGTTAGGGAAGTGCCCCCCAATAGGCTGCTGCAGGAGAGGGAGGTGCGACAGCCCCAGCTGCTGAGGGAAGGGCTGGCTCGGATAGAGGGAGGATGACTCCAGGAAGGCCTCCTGAGCTAGCGTCTGCTCTGTGATGTTGGCCTCCTGGAGGGATTTCTGCAGGATGTCGAAGGGTTGCTCCTCCCTCAGCTCACCCCCCATAGGGGGAGAGGCGCCCCCTAGCTCGTCCTCCAGAAACTGCAGGCTGCTGGAGAGCTGCAGCCCTGCCCCCGCAGGTCCTCCCAGGTGGTTACTCACATCCTTCAGGATCGGGGGGCCAGCACTCTGCAACAATACATATATATATATATATATATATATATATATATATATATATATATATATATATATATATATACACACACACACACACACACACACACACACACACACAGGAATCCAGTCAATATCTAACTGGAACATCCAGTGTATAGAAAACCTTTATGCCAACACTTATCATATGACTATATTCTACTCACTTGCAACAACCCTAACCCTAACCCTAACAGTTTATGTAAGGGGACCCAATTATGTTTATGTATAACATATTTAGGAGTGTCATTTTAGATATGTTTATTGGATATAACACACAAAATACAAGTATATGGTGTCTGCAGCCACTCCACCTCACCATCTTTGAACAACTTAACACTTATGAAGGTTAATACCATGAATTCAGTAAATGGTCAAGATTTCTAATTCATTTGTGGGGGGTAAA
The DNA here is from genome assembly GCF_017654505.1 of Polyodon spathula. Classification (NCBI taxonomy): domain Eukaryota; kingdom Metazoa; phylum Chordata; class Actinopteri; order Acipenseriformes; family Polyodontidae; genus Polyodon; species Polyodon spathula. Next base: position 31,359 of record NC_054539.1, on the reverse strand, counting down.
GTGGTAACACTGTCTGGTTGTGAACTATAAAACATTACATTAAGAGCTATATAAAATTAGCAATACAGGTATAACACCCAGAGTTAAAACTAGACCACAGCATAGAGAAGTGAATCAGGATCCTCGGTACTCACAGTGGAACTGGCAAACAGGGAGTTGGCTGAACCAAAGGCAGCACTGGCCAAGTCATCGTCATCAATCTGGAAAGACAGTGTTTCTACCTTTATTCATTCATTCCAGATCATCAGTGTGGCTTACACACAATACAACACACTCATTCTAGATCATCAGTGTGGCTTACACACAGTACAACACATCCACAAAATATTTCTGCATGCCATTTTTATTTTTATTTTTTTGTGAACAATTCCTTTTATCTGATTTATGTTTAGCGTTGTACAGTGAAGACTTCATTCAAGCACACTGGATACAATACATCATTCTCCAAGAACACAGGGTTGGGTTAATATAACCAAAATATTCAGGCAGCATTTCCCTATTCAGTATTAACATGGAAGAATAGCTTTAACATATCTTTCCTAAGTGCTGTTCGTCAGGGGGATCACACGTACAATGCAAAGCAGCAGCACTACTTACCGATTTAATGCTTGAGCCATGAAGATAATCATTTAATGCCTGCACATCCCTGGGTAAGAAAGACATGAAGATAATCATTTAATGCCTGCACATCCCTGGGTAAGAAAGACATGAAGATAATCATTTAATGCCTGCACATCCCTGGGTAAGAAAGACATGAAGATAATCATTTAATGCCTGCACATCCCTGGGTAAGAAAGACATGAAGATAATCATTTAATGCCTGAACATCCCTGGGTAAGAAAGACATGAAGATAATCATTTCATGCCTGCACATCCCTGGGTAAAAGACATGAAGATAATCATTTAATGCCTGCACATCCCTGGGTAAGAAAGACATGAAGATAATCATTTAATGCCTGAACATCCCTGGGTAAGAAAGACATGAAGCTGAAAGTCCAGAACAAAACACAGGCCTGCAAATTCCAACAGCATCTTTTACATCAGCATCAAACAGCACCCTATATAATTAGCACTACTGATTCCAACAGCATCTTTTACATCAGCACCAAACAGCACCCTATATAATTAGCACTACTGATTCCAACAGCATCTTTTACATCAGCATCAAACAGCACCCTATATAATTAGCACTACTGATTCCAACAGCATCTTTTACATCAGCACCAAACAGCACCCTATATAATTAGCACTACTGATTCCAACAGCATCTTTTACATCAGCATCAAACAGCACCCTATATAATTAGCACTACTGATTCCAACAGCATCTTTTACATCAGCATCAAACAGCACCCTATATAATTAGCACTACTGATTCCAACAGCATCTTTTACATCAGCATCAAACAGCACCCTATATAATTAGCACTACTGATTCCAACAGCATCTTTTACATCAGCACCAAACAGCACCCTATATAATTAGCACTACTGATTCCAACAGCATCTTTTACATCAGCACCAAACAGCACCCTATATAATTAGCACTACTGATTCCAACAGCATCTTTTACATCAGCACCAAACAGCACCCTATATAATTAGCACTACTGATTCCAACAGCATCTTTTACATCAGCATCAAACAGCACCCTATATAATTAGCACTACTGATTCCAACAGCATCTTTTACATCAGCACCAAACAGCACCCTATATAATTAGCACTACTGATTCCAACAGCATCTTTTACATCAGCACCAAACAGCACCCTATATAATTAGCACTACTGATTCCAACAGCATCTTTTACATCAGCACCAAACAGCACCCTATATAATTAGCACTACTGATTCCAACAGCATCTTTTACATCAGCACCAAACAGCACCCTATATAATTAGCACTACTGATTCCAACAGCATCTTTTACATCAGCACCAAACAGCACCCTATATAATTAGCACTACTGATTCCAACAGCACCTTTTACATCAGCACCAAACAGCACCCTATATAATTAGCACTACTGATTCCAACAGCATCTTTTACATCAGCACCAAACAGCACCCTATATAATTAGCACTACTGATTCCAACAGCATCTTTTACATCAGCACCAAACAGCACCCTATATAATTAGCGCTACTGATTTTCTGCAATCAGAATCAGGGACGGATTTCAGCACTGGGAACAGATTTAGACAGTTTGGGAATGTCTTTTTGATCTCATAACTCCAGTTTTATTTTATTTTTTGCACTCCACCCAGTCAAGTTGAGTTCATTCATCATGTGACTTCAATCATGCATTCCACTCACACGCTCAGCAAAAAACAGAGCAAAAACATTTTCTGATTGTCTCATTCAATTGATCATGTACGAGTCAATACCATTAAGATCATAGTGCCAGTTCTGTTTATTTTCTTTACCTGTATTTAAAAACTATAACTAGCAATGTTAAACCAGGACTGTTTCTTAATTATATAATCAGACAATAAAGAAACAAGCTTAAACCTATTTTTCTAGCTATACATTCATTAAAATGGAAATTGATGGCTTTACTGTGTAAAGGATGCGGTCACTACACTACACACCATTTGTTTCAGAAAGACATTCTGTCTGGAGACACACCTCTTCTTCCATTTAGCAAATAACAAGAATGCAGAATTAACAAAGAAACAATTAGGAGAATTCATTCTGTGTTTACATTAAAAGGGGCACAATTTAAATTACAATGGGGTGGTACACAGAACTGAAACGGTTAGAGCAAACCAGTCAACATTATTTCATATTTGACCCTGGTTACTGAAATAAATAAAAAAGGGAGGGCTTAGGTAGGCAGACCCCTGTGTTCTGTGTTGTCCTCTGGCACTATAGGTCTGGTGGCTTCGCTGTGGATCTGCAGTGTGAAAAATGACAGATTGGCAGGAACACGTTTCGGAGGATGCATGTTTCAGCTTCCATTCCCGAGGGGTTGCAGTAGTGAACCAGGATAAAAATAATAATTGGGCATTCCAAATTGGGAATGAAACTGGGGTAAAAACCATTGTCGACAACCACATTTTTAAAAATGATGGTATGTATGAAGTGCCTTGAGGTGCTTTAGTTACTATTACAGCAGTAAATGAATGAAAACCTTGGCTTTAATAAAAACATTTAAAAAAGAAAGAAAAAAATGAACTTTTTTTTAACTACCAACAAACGTTTCTGAAAAGCAGAATTTGTTTTTATTCCCCAGAATCCAGAATACAGTAGCCCTATATAATATTCTATTGGCATCATTTGGTGATGCTCACAGGACTATACTTTCAAAGAGTTCACTTTGCTCAAAAACAAATTAATCCAAATGACTGTCAGCGCTGCATTCACTTCATTAGGGTTTCACTTACCCTATTATATCTAGAAGACGGCGGTCATCATCATCATCCATGACAACTGAAAGCATGAGAACACGAGAACAGTGGTTAAAACACATCACATGATCCACACGCTCCACGAGAACAGTGGTTAAAACACATCACATGATGCACACGCTCCAGGAAAACACTGGTTAAAACACATCACATGATGCACACGCTCCACGAGAACAGTGGTTAAAACACATCACATGATGCACACGCTCCACGAGAACACTGGTTAAAACACATCACATGATGCACACGCTCCACGAGAACACTGGTTAAAACACATCACATGATGCACACGCTCCACGAGAACACTGGTTAAAACACATCACATGATGCACACGCTCCACGAGAACAGTGGTTAAAACACATCACATGATGCACAAACTCCACTGCAAGTACTGCAAATGCATTCCATCACATTAGATATTACTTAGTACAAATTATGTATAGGCATGTGTATTTTATGCAAATTATATAATAACCAGTGCCATTAACAGGTATTGATTGTGAAAGTTGGGCTTATTAAATTACCGTACACATTTATGCAAGATGTTAAATACATGCTACAGTGGTCTCCGGCTAAGAAAACACCCCTCGGCAAACGAGCGAAGTGTTCTCTAAGACGCAGTTAGTCACCAGACACAATATGAATCAATCAATAAATAAATAAATAAATAAATACATATGTATTCCTTGTCATGATGCACATGCATCAACATAAAAAATGAACTGAATAAGTAAAAGAAAAGCAATAAGCATGTGTATGTTAATAAACTATAATAATAAGTAACAGACAAACTAACGTTGATAAACTGTCAAACTAAATTAAAACAGCAGCTCTATGCATGTTACAAAATGCAGCAGCAACATACAAGACATGCACATTACTTAACATAATGGTGAAGCAACTCACCAGAACGGGAAACGCCAAATTGCTTGGCGACTTGTGTCTGATTCAGGTTTTTTTCAAGAGCTCGAACAATTTCCAATGTTTTGTAGCAAGAGAAACAGCGATGCATTTCACTGTTTGTTTACATGCCATTTTGTAGCGATGAGGTGCACTCGTGGAAATCTGAACACAAAACCAGGCAATGATATGACGACAGTTCTGGAATGATTTAATAAACCAATCAGTGTGCCTCAAGACTCCCTCACGATAACAAATCGCTTTTGAAAAGACTGAATAAATCATTTTAATTTAAGTTTGATGATGATGAGTTAACATGTTACAAAACAGCACTGTATCAGTTGTGAGCTCTTTGCTATCTGTGCCAAGAAGGTGTTCTTTTAAGCAAAGTTTCTATTCCTTTAAAATGGGAAAAATCAGTTTCACCGCAAGTGTTTTCCTAGGCAAAGTGTTCCCTTAGGAGGTGTTCCTTTACGTGAAGCCTACTGTATTATAATACCAAACACAACAGTGTTAGCATCTGAGCAATTAACAACAGAGCTGAACATAGAACAGTATTAGCATCTGAGCGATTAACAACAGAGCTGGACACAGAACAGTGTCAGCATCTGAGCGATTAACAACAGAGCTGGACACAGAACAGTGTCAGCATCTGAGCGATTAACAACAGAGCTGGACACAGAACAGTGTCAGCATCTGAGCGATTAACAGGGCTGGACACAGAACAGTGTCAGCATCTGAGTGATTAACAACAGAGCTGGACACAGAACAGTGTCAGCATCTGAGCGATTAACAGGGCTGGACACAGAACAGTGTCAGCATCTGAGCGATTAACAACAGAGCTGGACACAGAACAGTGTCAGCATCTGAGCGATTAACAACAGAGCTGGACACAGAACAGTGTCAGCATCTGAGCGATTAACAACAGAGCTGGACACAGAACAGTGTTAGCATCTGAGCGATTAACAACAGAGCTGGACACAGAACAGTGTCAGCATCTGAGCGATTAACAACAGGGCTGGACACAGAACAGTGTCAGCATCTGAGCGATTAACAGGGCTGGACACAGAACAGTGTCAGCATCTGAGAGATTAACAACAGAGCTGGACACAGAACAGTATTAGCATCTGAGCGATTAACAACAGAGCTGGACACAGAACAGTGTCAGCATCTGAGCGATTAACAACAGAGCTGGACACAGAACAGTGTCAGCATCTGAGCGATTAACAGGGCTGGACACAGAACAGTGTCAGCATCTGAGTGATTAACAACAGAGCTGGACACAGAACAGTGTCAGCATCTGAGCGATTAACAACAGAGCTGGACACAGAACAGTGTCAGCATCTGAGAGATTAACAGGGCTGGACACAGAACAGTGTCAGCATCTGAGTGATTAACAGGGCTGGACACAGAACAGTGTCAGCATCTGAGCGATTAACAGGGCTGGACACAGAACAGTGTCAGCATCTGAGTGATTAACAGGGCTGGACACAGAACAGTGTCAGCATCTGAGCGATTAACAGGGCTGGACACAGAACAGTGTCAGCATCTGAGCGATTAACAACAGAGCTGGACACAGAACAGTATTAGCATCTGAGCGATTAACAACAGAGCTGGACACAGAACAGTGTCAGCATCTGAGCGATTAACAGGGCTGGACACAGAACAGTGTCAGCATCTGAGTGATTAACAGGGCTGGACACAGAACAGTGTCAGCATCTGAGCGATTAACAACAGAGCTGGAAACAGAACAGTGTCAGCATCTGAGCGATTAACAACAGGGCTGGACACAGAACAGTGTCAGCATCTGAGCGATTAACAGGGCTGGACACAGAACAGTGTCAGCATCTGAGCGATTAACAGAGCTGGACACAGAACAGTGTCAGCATCTGAGCGATTAACAGGGCTGGACACAGAACAGTGTCAGCATCTGAGCAATTAACAACAGAGCTGGACACAGAACAGTGTCAGCATCTGAGCGATTAACAGGGCTGGACACAGAACAGTGTCAGCATCTGAGCAATTAACAACAGAGCTGGACACAGAACAGTGTCAGCATCTGAGCGATTAACAACAGAGCTGGACACAGAACAGTGTCAGCATCTGAGCGATTAACAACAGAGCTGGACACAGAACAGTGTCAGCATCTGAGCGATTAACAGGGCTGGACACAGAACAGTGTCAGCATCTGAGTGATTAACAGGGCTGGACACTGAACAGTGTCAGCATCTGAGCGATTAACAACAGAGCTGAACACAGAACAGTGTTAGCATCTGAGCGATTAGAGCTGGACACAGAACAGAGGTTATCCGGGGTTCAAATATATAGTGAGATGAGAGTTTTGAGAGGAATCACAAACGTTTGCTTTCCGTCTACAGTTCCACACCTTGTAAAAGTGGCATCCTTTTTGTATGTATTACATTGACAATTCAGTAAACAGACGATGGTCCTAATGAAATAGCTTAAAAGAATGAGACTGTTCTAGACTGATTTTACAGCGTTGTGTTTCGTATAAAGGGACCAGAGTTTCAAGTAGGATTTCTGCATGGATTCAGATAACAAAGCTACCTGACATAATGTACTGTAGCTCTCCAGTTCACTCACAATCTGAGCGGTGTTGTGCTGCAGGAAAGTCAACCCTGACGACTTGCCCACACCAGGAAGATAAAACTAATAATGTGGCTTACCAGAAGGGAACCCTTAAACTAACAATAACCAAAAGAAAGAACACTTTTAGAATTGAACAAAAAGCACCACTTACTGGGTTATAGCGTGGCGCCTGAAGATATTCATTTAACACTTAAGTTCCTGTGTGAAGAAAAGAGTTTAAACTGATGACAACACACATCACATTGCTGCACTGAATACAACGCATTCAATTTTTCAGCCTTGAATCCATCCATAAGTTAATATTAGTTTGAATTCCTAATATTGAATGCATATCTTCAACACTGTTGTTTTATTTGTTGCATTAGTGTTTTTTAAAAGCTGTTACGATTGTCTTGATTTTAAGGTGAATATAAATCACATATAGTGTAGAAAACAGACTGGACTCCAGGGTCCAGACTCAGTTCTGCAATCCAGATAGTACTTTTGGTTTCATACTTTACATAACGTATAACGTTACAGAACGCTCTTGTAGTATAGGAAAGCGAACCCTAATCACTGCAGAGCGCTCTAGTAGTATAGGAAAGAGAACTCCACTCCACGCTACAGAGCACTCTAGTAATATAGGAAAGAGAACTCCACTCCACGCTACAGAGCACTCTAGTAATATAGGAAAGAGAACTCCACTCCACGGTACAGAGCACTCTAGTAGTATAGGAAAGAGACCTCCACTCAACACAGCAGAGTGCTCTAGTAGTATAGGAAAGAGAACTCCACTCCACGCTACAGAGCACTCTATTAGTATAGGAAAGAGAACTCCACTCAACACAGCAGAGCGCTCTAGTAGTATAGGAAAGAGAACTCCACTCTATGCTACAGAGCACTCTAATAGTATAGGAAAGAGACCTCCACTCAACACTGCAGAAGACTCTAGCAGTATAGGAAACAGAACCCTAAACACTGCAGAGCGCTCTAGCAGTATAGGAACGAGAACTCCACTCAACACTGCAAAGCAGTAACTGCAATATACTAATATTGATATGCCTAATCCTAGTTATTCTTCAGTACAAGACGCTGACACTATTTCGTTAGTTGTATTACAGTAGCCTTTCTTATAAGTTACTTAGTGCTGAAATTTTCACTAAACTTTATTTTTGCTAGAATATATACCACAGCGACTTGTGAAATGCTCACTTGTAAGCACTTCAATGTACATGTAATCACAATAGCCCTATTGAAGCAGCTTGTTACATTTGAGTACTACCCACTTTGTTCATTTAAATACTTAAACTGTTGGGTCATGCCACAGTATTAGTTTGTCTGGAACTTCAGCACAATTTAAATAGATTTATATGTGTGTTGCAACAAACAAATGATATTGAATCCCCATCCTGTATAACAACATTTACGTTCTACAGTTTTGTTTTTTACTTGCCTAAATTGCAAGTTTTATAAATTTAAAATGGTAAAGCGTCAACAATTTGGCACTGTAAATTCGACCTTTCGTTTGTGACTGTTTTTAAATTTCACAATCTTTACCTATGAGCCCCTTGAAGCCACAGGGCTGCTCTTGCAGGTCCAATCCTGTGCTGTCCGCATCGCTTCGGCCTCATTTCAAATGAGGTAAACAAAGTACTCCCTGAAACATGGATGGGCTTATTTGCCAAACCAGTCCATAGCCTCTGGTAATTCCCTCTGCGCGCTGTGACTACACTTAAGTCAACGAAAATATTTGACATGCTTTGTGTATTTTGTAATTATTTGTTTGGTGGTGAACAACTCTCCAGACGTATACCAAGAGTATTAACCATTGTTTTAGCCAATCAGGATGCATGTTTTCCATCCAGTGGTTTATAATGCAGGTTAACACAGGTGTGAGCATGCATGAAACCAGGATGTGCGACTTCTAACTAAAAGCTCACACACTATTTACAGAACAGAACACAACAGAAAAACATAGGACTTTTGGGTAATTTAAGCCCCTGCATTTACTAGTTAAGGAAGGAACAGGAGCTGCTGGTCAACGTCATGGTGGTAAATGTGTGCCTAATGGGGAATTTGGGTTGGTTTCTGGGTATTCTCTGATGAGAGCAGTGGGTTACCCAGATACACATGGTAGAGCAGCACTGTGCTCATTCTGGAGATCACAAACTACAATATTTTGAGACAGCTCTTATCTGAGAAGCCTCAATCCATAAAACGTAATAGCCCTGGATCAGTTTAGGCTAATTAAGCATACTTTATTAATACTGACACTGGGCAAAAGTATTGTACAATAGTGTAACATCAAAAACAGGAGCCCATGAAACTGGTATTACAAAAACAGTAAGCTGAATATAAGAGCTCATGAAGAAAAGAAAATATTATTAGTATTCTTAAATGAGCAATTAAATTGTTTCCATGTGTACCTGAATCCCCTCACCCACGTGGGCATATAGCAAATTGAATGAATTGTCTGTGTGTATATATTTGTATATATACACACACTGCAATAAACAAATAAATGTCCTGTACCAAATAACTTCCTATGTACAAAAAGTAGTCTACTCAGCATGTATTCATATTTTACAACTATACGTAAATTCAGTGTAACCGTTTAGTAAATTGTACTGTATATTCAAAGAATTGAAACATAATATTTAAATCATGAAAGAATACAATAGTAATGTTTTGTCTTAAAATGGCGGCGACCGTTAATAACTGCGCCACAGACCCTGGCACAGTGCCAGACACAGAGCTGATTTCAAAAGCATTCACTTTAATATTAATATAATAAAAACGCCAGGTAGTCAAAAAAATACACTTTTATAACATGTTCCAAAAGGTACTTTATCTGCCGTACACTTAAAAAAAAAAAAAAACATCACTACGTAAATCTGAACAAAAACTGTTTTGTTCCAACTAAGGCCCAAACAGGAACAACATGTTTATGTATTTCTGTCTTGAATTACTTAACTGACCATCTAAATAATCAAAGACCATTTTTAGGCTGCTTTAAAATTTGCGAATACTATTCTGATTGTAAAAAGTATATAACTAAACAATACGAAAACGTGACGAAATCCAAATACAACTATCACTTAAGAAGGTATCGTAAAATAAACAATATCTAAAGTTAGTGTTGCATCAAAAACAGCATACAAAACACTACCCTGCACAAAAATAAAAAAAGGGTTTATAAACATTCTTTCAAAATAATCATCGTTTCTTTCTGTAACCCATTGTTAAATAAAACTCCCAACATATATTTAATTTTAACGTTTTATTTTACAAATAAAAACAGACCTCGATGTGAATCATTCCTAATAAAACAGACGTTAAAAAATGTATTGATAGTGATTACATTTTAGCATTACAAAACGGAGACGTGTTTGTTTTACTCCTTATGTATAGCAGCACATAAATAAACAGAAAACCCCAGCATTAAGCCACCAGTCTTTAGAAATGCAGCCATTTTAACATATTTCATTTCGATCCCTAATGAAATGCGGTAACAACCTCAAACGATTTTCGATTAAAGAAAAACAAGATTGCACAAGCAGGAAGAGAAAATCGAAACACCCGAGAGATCGGTTAACAGATGTTTAAAAAACAAAACAGCGTTAACCAGAAAGAGAAAAGAGAAAAAGAGGGAGGAGATTATAAAATATTTTTTTTTCTATTTTTTCCTTCCTCTCGCAACCTCATCAAGGGAGTGGAAAATAAAAAAAAAAAACGAATTTTAAACCAGTTCAATCAATGAGTCATTGAAAGATTTTTTTAAGGCAATTTGGTCCTCATCAGCAAAAATTCTCGGTCAGTCTCTCTCTCGCTTATTCTCCCTTTCACTCTTTGTAATCTAGCTCAGAAACATATTCATGTCTTCGCTTTTTAGAAACGTAATGTGTAGCAATTTTTAATGTCCAAAAATAGACCCAATTGACAGATCACACAAAGAAAGTCGCCCTGTGACCACACACGCTTTTTTCTTTCACCGAGGTGATGGCAGTCTTCCGCCGAAAGCTTTCCTTGCATTTGGTTCCTTGTTTGAAACTACGTAAAATAATTTATTTTGTGAAAATGCATAATTGCTAGGTTAAATAAATCCTGGACATGCCAGTGCCGAGGTTTAAAGCCGAAAGTTTTTTTTTTTTTTTTTCGATCTCTCGCTCGTCTTCTAATTTGGCCCTGAAACCTAACGTGCTCTTTCCCATTATTTTTATTTGGAAATCTCAGGTTACTGCACTGTCCCAAAATAGAGCTAAATAATGGACAGCCATAAATATTTATTTAAACATCAAGACGGTTTAAAAAAGGCAAGCCCGTACTCCTGTCTCACCCCACTTGAAACCTAATATCTCCATTTGGCAACTTTTAATTTGCTCCCCCCTCTTCTGTATCTCCCTTACTCATATATCTTTTTCTCTCTCCTTTTTTCTCTCGGATAGATTTTGTTTCCCACTCTCTTCCCTCCCCGAAGGAAGGGGAGGAAGGAGGTTGTGTGTTTTTTTCCTTGAAATTTTTTATCACAAAATTATAATACACTCAAAGGGAAACTCACCGTCATGAAAAAGCAGTGCCTTGTCAACGGGGTTTCCTCGCCATCACATCAGGGGCCGCCGGAGCAGTGCTGTTCCTGCAGTCAGAAGCCGGGAGCCCCATGCCTGCTACCACTAGCGTTGCACACACATACACAAGCAACCGGGGAAATTGTTAAAGCAATCCAGCGTGTGGCACGCAATACTAAAGTGTGCCCCATTTTCAACAAAATAACTTTTTTTTCTTGTTTAAAAGGTAGAAATCACATTAGGCTTTTAAAAAAAACATGTTGTAATAAACTTTAAAACTCAAACGTAAGGGGTGGGGTTTGTGCAATAAAAAAAGCACGCACTTGCTTTAGATTTCCTGTAGTACATCCAACACAGCAATTTCACGCACGTGCTTCTTCTTTTCTTTTATATATAGCCAACTAAACGCATTTGTTTTCTATCTGCTTTTTAGAAAGCTACCATCTTTGCATTAAATAAATGAGCATCTCAAAGAACTTTATTTTGAAGACAGTTTAGAAACGCAAGCACATCTTTGTTCTTAGCCCCACAGTATTCAATTAGCAGGCTAGGTGACTTGTACTTATCTCAACTCATTAAAAAAAAAACAGTTGTCAAGTTAAGTGTTTATTCTTCAGCTGGATATTATCTATTTTTATATTGTAAAATAAGACCAGCTAAAAATAAAACCAGAATGTGATGATCCATTTACACAAAATGGCAATCGACAGAATACTTTCTGAAATAAAAGTGTTACAGAACACCTTTGAGTCTTAAACCAGCATTTTATGAAGTTAAATTTCTGTATTCTCATTTCACAAAACAATTGTGCGATTACACTAAAATAAAATACTGAACACTAAACAAACAACAAAAAAGTACAAACTGAATGTTGACCCTGAAAGATGTGTTGCAGTTCACAGCTGTGCTCATTTAGATGTTTACTTTAATTCTGCATGACCTTTTCTCAACAGTGCAAGGAAATGTGTATGTTTAAATGCACTATACTTGTATACCATATACTGACACAATTGGAGGTAAATACATCATTGTAATACATGGTCCCACTTTCAAATAAGTGCTTGCTCTTTTGCACTTGATGGATTCGTGTTGATTAATGTGGATACAAAATAAATAAATAAATGCAACATATTTCAATATGATTGTGACTGACACTTAATATAAAGCATTACCTAAACTTTGCATCTCCCAACAGGAACATTTGAAGCCTCTGACTGGGATGCCATAGATAATTATAACTGCATCCCATAAATAATAATTACTGTAAAAGTGTTTCACAGTGAATCTCATACTGGGTATTGAGTCAATACACTGAACATGAGAACATAAGAACATAAGAAAGTTTACAAACGAGAGGAGGCCATTCGGCCCATCTTGCTCGTTTGGTTGTTAGTAGCTAATTGATCCCAGAATCTCATCAAGCAGCTTCTTGAAGGATCCCAGGGTGTCAGCTTCAACAACATTACTGGGGTGTTGATTCCAGACCCTCACGATTCTCTGTGTAAAAAAGTGACTCCTATTTTCTGTTTTGAATACCCCTTAAGTATTCTGTTTTGAATACTGTCATACTTTTGGAATGTCATCCAAAATCCTGACATGCTACCACTGTCATTTTAGTATAGTATCATAATACTGTCCCCGAGAATGGAGCCAAGCCAATGCATTGCCTTTGAAAACAAATGCAAGCACCTCTGAAGACCCAGATGAAACAGACCATGTCACGTATGCAAAAAAAAAAAAAAAAAAAAAGTGACAATAAAATGTGTGAAAATGCTGCACTCCAGTAAAATCCAAGTGGAGATATTGATCTATGGTGAAAGGGCACTGAGAAATGCATGCTGGCGCTTCTGTAAGTATAGTTGTAAATGTGTGTTATAAACTCATGTTAAACTTGTTGAATATAAAAATAAACTGACAAGGGAACAAAAACTGATCAAAGTCCCACATGGAATAAAAAACAGGAGAAGGTGCAATCAGCAGATGCTGTACACAGAGAAGAGCGTGCAATTACAAAGTGAAGTTTATTTATTATTTTTGAAAAGGCAAGGAAATAAAAACACATTAAAATAGCTTTTGAAGGGTTTGTTTGTATGGCAGGTGGCTGTTAGTGAGCTGCTGGTGTTTCCTGTAAGCAGTTAGCACATCTTTGTGATTGATGTTTTGCTGGCTGGATGTAGAGGGCTCTCTGTACCACTTGCTGCAGTAGCAGAGTGTGGCTTTTAGAATGATAAAGTAAAACAGCAGGGTTTTAAAGGGAATGTAAACAAACTGGAATGTACATTTCAGATCTTTTCCATGTAACTTTAAGGAAGTTTTGCTCATAAATCTCACTTTTCATGTTACCTCATGGTTACAAAACAGCATGGATGTAAAACACATGATCTTACTGGTACAAATAATTTGCACACATTAAAAAAAAAAGCAACAGAACCTGAGTGTTATTGGGGTTATTTCCCTGCAGCCACACTCTTTCTATCCTCATTGCACTACCACGAACAGAACTGTTCCCTCATGTGTTCAGGAACACTCCTGTCTTGAACTGAGAAGCCTGCCTCCCAGAGAGCTCCTCGCTCTTACCAGTGGACTCCATTCTGTCAGTTTGCATACATTAGCATAATTACCACACCTCACACAAGAGCTATCCTATAAACAGGGTGGCTGTCCAGACACTTCCTGGACACCGGGCATGGATCTTTCCATTGGCTAGATCCCGCCTCGCCCCACCCCACCTCACTGTACACACCAGACACATCGCTCTGAAACACACGTGTTCGCTCTCTTCAGTTAAGTGTGTGAGAAATAACTAGACCCAGGTGGACGATTTCAACTGGCTGGCGTGTGACGCTCCTTCTCCCAATTGGAGTGTCATTCCCGAGGAGGAGAGGAAAACAACCTGGGTTTAAAGCCCTGTGAAAGGGGTTGCAGTAAAATCCAAATGAATGGCTACCCTGCCTGGTTTCAATACCAGGGGCCCCACATCTAACAGCATGTATGCACTTCAGGATGCCACAGAGTAACACGAACCTGTTCAGATAATGGATCGGATCTTTTGATCAGACAGAGCAAGCATCTTTGGAGTTGGTGTGTGTGTTATCACTGTAGCGGCAAGTAGCCCCGCTTGTTGATTGGTATGACAGTTGAACACCGCACACGCACACCAGTGAACTAGAATGAATGCAAACCGTGTTTATTTTGTTCTGTTTGTTTCTATTTGAGTTTACATGGATTCCTTAGTTATTAGTGTATGATGTAGCTATTCTTTTGTTTCATTCCTTTATATTTAAAAAATAATGTGCAAACCCACTTTTGTTTTATTAACATTATTTTGATAATGAAAAAACTGTATAACCTACACCTAGTAAGAAGTAAAATGTGCTTATCCAGACAAAGGATACAAATATATCTATTTGGTAAAATATCAATCTTACAGAAATGCTCAGTCCTATCTTGTTTTTTTCCTTTATTCTAAATCACCATCTCAGTATAATATGATGACATTATCAAGGATATCAATGTAGAATTCCGTGCTGTTTCATGGGTTAATGATCGCTCTTCATGCTTGTGTGTCACTAAGATAGGAAAGTACAATTCTGAACATTATAGTATGACAGATTGACAAGCTCTGATCATGTTGTCACACTAGACTGATTCAATGTCTCTGCACTGGCTGATTTGGCATGGCGTGATCTATACAAGTTATGTGATGTAAATACAGTCTCTTCTAAAGCAGGCGATAATGCAGAAGACTGAAAAATAATATGGATTTCACATCTGTAGAATATTGTATATGCAGCAGTTCTGTGTAGAATATGTAAGCAATAAGGCATGAAAGGTTCTGGGATATACTCTAATATCCACACGCCCCAAGTGCATTATAAGGCACAAGGTGAAGCCGAGTGGCTTTAACCACGCGGGGCGTGTGGATGTTAGACTATATCCCACACCCTGAAGTGCCTTATCGTACTTATAAAATGGATCAACCAACATTACAAATAAAAATTTAAAAAAACGTAAAAACAAGTTTTAATTAACATAAAATTATTTTTTATGAAATATCCTTCCACCTCTGCCTGACCTTAGAAAAAATAGTCGCTTAAAACATAAAAAAATAAAACCAAAAATGCATTAATTAAAAAATAATTTCAGGTGTTGAATTGAACATTGCCATTGAAAGTACAGTTTTGATCCGTTACACTTCTTGTAATTCTTGGTTTATTCATTATATTTTAAAGTAAAATATTACTGCTAATTTTCATCATGACACCGCACAGTCTGCCTTTAAATCACGCAGCACAAATAAGACTGCATTTAAATCACGCAGACCCTTCCTCACAAGACCTGCAATAGCATCAGGTGAGAGTGCGTTTTTTTTTTTTTCGTTGTTGTTCTTTTATATCATCCTTTGTTATCCGGGGTAGTAACAGGAGGTATCCATACCAGATTTGTGCTACACCTTCACAGTTGCGAGAAAGACGTTATTTGCATGGAATACCCGGTTACTTATCAAACTGACTGCAATTTACAGCTTGGCAACACGGAGAACTACTGGGCCACTGTTAAGAAACAATTTAAAACAATACAGGGCACAGCAGAAGACACGATACACATTTAAAAGGTATGTCAGGAACTGTCGAGATGAATTTACAAATCTTCAGCATCAGATCACACAGCTGCGCAGGGGGTGGGTCCAGTGGCAGCAGGCAGGCAGACCGAAGAACGGACAGCGGGAGCAACGGCAACAAAACATCTTTTAACCTAAAAAGTTTCTTTTAAGAGGGACCCAAATCTCCACAGAGCGATCAGAATGACGAGTTTTGAATTTATTTGAATACGTTTGCTTTTTTTCATTAATTTAATTAATCACTGATGTCCTATTCAGATTTATTCAATATCTCATGTACATTTTGGTTTCCCAAAAGTTCAACATTTACCTAAATGTCGTCGGTCGTGTTTATTGCGATAAATTCCAATATGTCTGCCGTTTTTGTTTTTAGATTCTAGGTGTATGGATATCTGTCAGTGATTTGTCCGTTTTAGAAAAAAGTGCCGATCCTTAGTGATATGCTGTAATATTAACACCCCCATGTGACCTATTTTAACCAATCGGGATAGAGAATTTAAAATACCCATTTTATAATCTCAAATAATAAGTGTGTGGAACACCTTCAATTCATGTAGGATTGTGACTTGTGTCCAATGATAGTTCCATGCTTTGAACCAGCTTGGAATCTCTATTCTTTTCTCAGTTTACTGTTCCTTTTTGATTGGAAAAATGAGGCTTTTCGAAGCAATGAGCTACATGAAGCAGTTGCTTCAAAATTGGTTCACGGATTCGAAGCAATTGGGGCTTCGCGCTCAACAGTGACATCTGGTGGCTGGTGGGAGTATGGTAATTCATACAAGCGACTCAGAAACCAATCAAACCGCTGTCCGCTTACTTCTGGGTTTTCCGTGAATCTTGTGTTTCATTTCAGCTAGAGCGAACCAATCGCAGGTGTCAGCAGCATTTCACGAAGGTAACTTCGTTTTGTTTGCTTCATTCAAAGCTGAAATGAACCCCGATATACGCTGGCACGTGATAATGATTCAAGTGTCATTGCTTTTCTGGTCCGAAGATAATTTAAATCAATGCTTTACAGTACACCAGTTAGCTACGTTGAGGAGGCAGTGTCATGCCCTTGCTTGTAGGTATTTCATTGTGTCACACACACATGCACATTGATAGGGTATATGGATATGGTAATATATGATCAATTTATAACCCGTATAATAATAATAATAATAAGGTTAAATAGAAATTTCCCTGAATGAACGAACAGGTTTACACATGGAACACAGCAAACGTGGCATTACTGGGATTTCCTTCATGTTTGTGACAAAAACACGTTGTTAAAGCTCATAATTTAACAAAGAAATATGGACGAATCAGTGAGAAAATGTGTTTAAATTTTTTTTTATTGCATTACTATACAATTGATATATATCTTGCTTTGACTGCGAATTGCTATCCCGTGTCTCCCAAGTATAACAATCCATAAACATATGTGATACTGCTGCATATAAATTTGAGAAAGTTTTAATGAATGTTGTCTATTGTCAAGCTATTTAAAACACAACACATAACCTTCCAAATACATTACGCTGTTTTACACTGTTTATTTATATTATATATATATATATATATATATATATATATATATATATATATATATATATATATATATATATATATATATATATATACACACACACACACACACACACAAACAATTTCAGAGTGACACAGTAATGCCTTAATACTTGTTTTTCGATCCACGTCGGTTCAAACGATATTATAGCTGTCATTAAACACCCTACGGAGACGCATAAGAACATTGTTTCAACAGTAGTTTTAATCGTCATCCAAACGAACAGGTATCGTCATCTCATCTCTGGTGCGATGTTACGAATATGGGACAGGACAAACAAAAAGAGCGATGACATAGAATTTAGGTTCAAATCAGGCTTCGACCCTTTGCTTCAAAACCCTTTCCTTTGATAGGTTTGATACAGAAAATTATACCAATGGTGATTCAACACACGGTAGCTACTGATTGTTTTAGAAATCCGTTAAAAACAGCCTGATTGCTTGTGCTGTGTAGTTACTGATGATGTTATTTGTTAATTCATGGACTGTGTTCTTCCCAGAGACTAAATAAAAAATGAGATGGATGTCTCTTTCATAAGTAACTTCTCATGTGTTTTATTTTGAATATTTAAGTGCTGCTTTGTGCAATATGCTTCTCTTCAGCAGATGTACAGATTCAGTTCTGGAGAAAATAAATAATAATAAAAACGTCAAAGGTATGTGAAATAAAAAGGCTAAAGATTTCAATATAACTTTTACGGTAATGCTGGAAATATAAATACATTCAAGACTCCCGACACTAACAATACTAATATCCTTATAGCACTGATATGCTGAGAATTTCAATTACTTTCACAGCTCTGAGTGCTTTGAGAACAATCCTCACAGTTCACTGCAGCTGCTTGTCAAGTTCTGTGGACTGGCCAAATCTCAACTCAATAATATGTTTGTTTAAAAAGCGTAATGCTAGATAAAACATTCAAGTGATTCAATTACTAACACTGAACATTCAAACTTCAGAAAGTAAACTTATTTAGTAAATAATACTCATTTAAAAGAAGCAATCATACAATAATAATCTTTGTTTATGATAATCTGTGGGGTTTTTTTTGGGGGGGGGGGGGGGGGGGGGGGGGGGGGGGGGGGGGGTAGCCCACAGACTTCAATCCCACCGCCCTGCTATTTAAATATGTAAATTAGCCATGTGTGTGCTCAACGCTCACTCACTGTCTGTCTGCACAGTTCTGCACGGAATCCCGTTGTGCGAGTGATGCTGCGTGACGTCACGAAGCTCCACACTCAAAAATCTGTGCAGATCCAGAATAGACCAGCGCAGCTTTGAAAAGTAGCTGCAGGAGGCTGGCTGCGGCTGTGAACCAGAAAGACAATGTGACCTTCCAATCATAATTCAAATAGTTACTAAAGCTACTGCTGCCCTTTGTCAGTGGAGGGGAACGACATGTTATCTTCATGTTCAGAAGGGTGAACAGCCTTGTCAACACTGCATTAAATACACGGTAACATTTTAAAATAAATGTCTGTTCATATGTAATTCATGATGACTTGTAGACACAATTAAATGATTACAATTAGAAGTGTATTCATCATGAATTGTTATTTTAGTAGCTGATAAATGAGTTCATACGTAATTCATCATGAATTACAGATGAAAGTGTTACTCACATAAATAAATGAATTAATCAATATAAAACAGTAATTAATAGTAATTAAACACAATGTACTGATCCATGATAAATAATGTATACTGTTACAATGAAGTTAATGTTCAACAATTACATCAGCTGACTCTGTATAGTCTGATAATCCAGAAACTAACTATAGACGTTTACAAATTAAAATTAAGGTATAATGGACTGCAAATGAGTGCAATCCCCATGTGTGATACATTGTGATAAATTAAATAATTACATCTAATTCCGTTTCATTATGTACATCAAACAAATAAAATACGTCATTAATTATGCAACTAGAGTATAAATAGGTGATGTTGCTGGTAAGTTTCCCAAATGTTTGGAGAAATCGTTACTATTAGCAAAGTGACGTCAAACAGAGCAGCCACGCTCAGCAAGCTCTGGGAAGGCGTTTGTCTAGTAGCTGCGTGTGACGTCAAACAGAGAGCAGCCAGGAGCAGAAAGCGTAGCCAGCTCTAGGATACAAGAACGCGACCAGAGTTAACCTAGCCCAACAGAAAGGAAACGTTCCCCAGTACTGCTGCGGTTTTATTTGAAATGAGATTCAACATTGTTGATTCAATTGCTATGTCCCAAAGTACTACAACGTGGTAAGAAAATGTATTGTCCTCAGTTAGTGGATTTTTCTCGCGAACCGCCTGACGAGAGCTCGTGTGCCCCAGTTTGAGAACCTCTATTTCAACAAGCCGCTGTAAACGGGCTGTGCTTTGAACCCCTGCTTGGCTCCTACAGTACAGACAGGAGGACCATGTGAGCAAGATGACCAATGCAATTAAATAGTGAAACGAGATTATTTTCCTGGCTCATCTGCTGACAGGGATTTTTGTAATTGGGATAAGGCTGATCAATGGCATTAGGATGATGTTCTGAAACCTCAGGGTTAATCATTTGGATCCCAGACAATCCTTTTCATTTGCTGGAAAAGGACCTGAAATAGCTGTGAAGCCCACTGGCCAGCTCTTTTATATGTATTAAATAAAAATAAATAAATAAATATATCAGGTAAAAGTGGGGGGGAGGGGGAGGGGGAGGGGGGGGGGATTTGTATTCATAAGTTTTTTCAGGTGCTTGTGCTCTAGGTTATGAGACGCTGGATGGTCATCATGGATGGACAGCCTGGGATTTCAAACAAAGTCTTGCCTTTTGCAGCTGTATGGAACGGATTACAAACTTATTTTTAAATTGATTTCTCTGCCACTTTGGTTTTTATATTTGGAGAACAGTGTGGAAACGCAGAATGGTGCTTATGACAGTGAAGTGCGATTTGAAGAAGAGGTTGACACTTGCCCAGGGACTATGGCTGATGAACTGGTTCTTTGTGATGGCTGGGGTTCTGGTCTTCAGCCTGGGACTGGTCCTCAAAGTGAAGCTGCGCAAGAGGAGCGAGATGATGGACAATGCCGAGAGCCATTTCGTCCCCAACTCCCTGATCTGCGTGGGGATCTTCAGCTGCGCCCTGAACGCTTTCAGGGGGAAGATCTGCTATGACTCCCTGGACCTGGCCAAGTACAACAAGTGGAAGCCCTTCCTGAAGCCCTACCTGGCCACCTGCTTCATCTTCAACATCCTGCTGCTCCTCACGGCTGGGCTGTGCTTCACCATGCGGCTGGCCCTGGAGAGCACCCTGATGCACGGGCTGAAGAGTGGCATGCGCTACTACAAGGACACAGAAATGCCCGGCCGCTGCTACATGAAGACGACCCTGGACATGATGCAGATCGAATTCTGCTGCTGCGGGAATAATAACTACAAGGACTGGTTCAAAATCCAGTGGATCAGCAACTGTTACCTGGACTTCAGCTCCATGTAGGTCAAAGAGTAAGTCTCTCTCCCGCTCTTCTGCTGCTGTACATGAGCAGCTCAATTCATCTAGTGTTGTTTTATTAGGATGTTACATTAAACTAGTAGAATGTTAAAATCTTGCATTAGTGATTCAGAAACAAACCGAGAGAGAGAGGCACATGGTCTGTAGAAAGCTCAGTGCATTCTTTTAACACATTATCTGATACATAACAGTTCACTTGCTATGCATGGATTGATTTATTTTTCTGTTTAGTAATGTGTTGGTGTTATTTCAATGTCTCTTTTATTACTATAGTATTAGTTGTAATGCTGCTTCATGTCCCTTCCTCAAAAATGAAGCTGTGTTGCAGTGAATTAATACACTTCTTGATTGATGCTCTGTGTTGCAGTGTATTTTAATACACTTGTTTGATGCTCTGTGTTGCAGTGTATTGCTTCATTGTAGAAGGCATTCATGTTGGCTTCATGTTATAAAACTGTTTCGCAGTCAGCCTGTGAATATTCTCATGACATTGAAGGCTCAGTGATTGGCTTGGAGGCTCTACATCAATTAGAACAGGTGGGTTTGTTTGTGTCAATGGCTGGTTCGAACCTCTCTATTTTCTATTCCTGGCACAATTGTGATATCTTGCACAAAGACCCTAATGTTTTGTTCAACTTCTATCAACCGTTTCCTTTTTTGGTAAAGATTTAAAAGCAAATAAAACATGTAATTTTATATAAAAAGTGTTGTTTGATACAGTAGAGAGTTCCAGAATACCATTAGCATTCTTTGAGTGCGGTACACTATATATTAAGGTTAGACCTGCACCGTGCAGTGGATGGAAGGGGTATATGTCACTGACATACTTCTTTACAGTGGAGTCAATCAAATTAAACTGGGACAATTCTATAGTCTAACTACAGTAGTTTTTAGACAGTCAGTGCTAAGTGAAAATGGTCTAGTCCATATGATGCTTTCAGATCATGAGTGCTAATGTGTTAACCCTAAGAGACATGGCTGCTAAAGCAGACTCCACTATGATATTTATAAAGCTTGTTCACAGAGGGGTTCCTCTCAGCACAGCTAGCTTGTTCAGAGGGGTTCCTCTCAGCACAGCTAGCTTGTTCAGTGGGGTTCCTCTCAGCACAGCTAGCTTGTTCACAGAGGGGTTCCTCTCAGCACAGCTAGCTTGTTCAGAAGGGTTCCTCTCAGCACAGCTAGCTTGTTCAGAGGGGTTCCTCTCAGCACAGCTAGCTTGTTCAGAGGGGTTCCTCTCAGCACAGCTAGCTTGTTCAGAGGGGTTCCTCTCAGCATAGCTAGCTTGCTCACAGAGGGGTTCCTCTCAGCACAGCTAGCTTGTTCAGAGGGGTTCCTCTCAGCACAGCTAGCTTGCTCACAGAGGGGTTCCTCTCAGCACAGCTAGCTTGCTCTCAGAGGGGTTCCTTTCAGCACAGCTAGCTTGTTCAGAGGGGTTCCTCTCAGCACAGCTAGCTTGTTCAGAGGGGTTCCTCTCAGCACAGCTAGCTTGCTCTCAGAGGGGTTCCTTTCAGCACAGCTAGCTTGTTGGTGTTGTCTATGTTACATGCATAACTAATTCATTTTCATTTCTAAAGTTACATGAAGTGTATTCTGAATTCTGCAAGGAAGTTAATGTGCTGTTGCTCACTTCGGTGTATTCTGAATATTGTGCCTTCATTCATGACCAAAAATCCCAATTAATTTCCAAATAAAACTTGTGTTCCCTATTTATATTTATTGAATATATATAGCATTTTTTATACAAAAGTTTTGCAAAGCACTGTACAAGACAGCAGAAAAAAGAACAAATCACAATACATTTTTCAGCCACTCACACTTGGGGCTCAATTACCATTTACTAAAATTGTCAATGCAATAAATTAAGGGGCGCTATGTTTATATCTAATTTAATTAAATCATAATCGGATATGTGTTCAATCGGCTCATCTAAATATTGTTCAGCAGGCACTCTGAAGCTCTATGCTGTAGTTGTCTTTGCAGCCCCGGTGCAGTGTGTGTTGGGCGTCGCATCTCACCTTCTCTCACTGTTGGTTTTCCAGCCATATTAAGAGTAACGTGGATGGGAAGTATCTGATGGACGGGGTCCCCTTCAGCTGCTGTAACCCCAGCTCCCCCCGACCCTGCAGCCAGCTCCAGATCACCAACAACTCTGCCCACTACAGCTATGACCACCACAGCGAGGAGCTGAACATCTGAACTAGGGGCTGTCGAGAGGCACTGCTCAGCTACTACAGTAGCATGCTGAACTCCATCGGCATCCTGGTGCTGCTCGTCTTGCTCCTGGAGGTGAGAGGGGCACAGGGAGCTGGGTAGCAGGGAGTGGAGAGCGGGGGAGTGGAGAGAAGGAGAGTGGGGGAGCAGGGAGTGGAGAGCAAGACAGCTGAGGAGTGGGGGAGCAGTGAGCGAGGGAGTGGAGAGCAGGAGTAGCTGGGGAGGTGCAGCAGCGCAGCGGGGTAGCTGCTGGAGAGGCGGGGGAGCGTGTTTGCCTGTTGGCTCTCTGTGTAACTTGGCATGTGTTTGCCTGCTGGCTGTCTGTGTAACATGTGTCTGTTTGATCCTTTCCACCTGCAGGGGGCAGTGATGGTGGGGCTGCGGTACCTGCACACCTCCCTGGAGAGCCTGTCGAATCCGGAGGACCCAGAGAGCTAGAGTGAAGGCTGGCTGCTGGAGAAGAGCATGAAGGAGACAGTGAGCTCATTCCTTGAGGGCCTCAAATCTGTGAGTAAGTCTAACCAGGTGGACAGCGACGCGGAGGCCAGGGGAGGGGAGGCACAGACTGTCACCACCATCAGATGAGGAGATTAGATTACCAGATTACCAGATTAGAGAACCAGAGGGAAACAAGACAACCAGGAAACTAACTGCACTCAAAAGTGAACACATATTTTATACCATGTAGAATGTGAACCCACATGAAGAATAAATTTAAAAAAATATATATATAATATATATGCCTGTATAAAATATAAATGCAAAAAGCATGACTTTACCAGCGACCTGTGTATATTGTAAAACAGTTCTGCTTTAAAGTTATAGAGTTTGCTTTGCAATGTGAAATACCCTCAGTCAGAGAACAAGAAATAAGGTATTGATTTTTAACCCGATAAGTGCCACCCTTCCTCGGTGGGAGGCTTACCCCACGGCTATCTATCTGAAGCATAGTGTACACCACAACCAGTGAAGAGCTGCCCATGTTTAATCAGGGAGAGATTGTCTATGTGAGGTGGTGGGGTTTTTTCACGGGGTAACTGAGAAGCCTGTACAGACCATGCAGTCAGTTACCAGACTGCTCAGTCTGCTTTCCATGGTGTTCTGCTTTGAGAATCCCTGTTTCACTGACGCAGTTGATTGCAGCAGCTTTTCAAGGGGGAATGTCAAAACATAACCTATAGAAACCTGGTCCTGCATGCAGACATCCTGCAGTGTTTGTGATCACCAGCCCCTTGGGAGTGAGTTACCATACTGGAGGAGGGTCTGAATTATACATCATATTTTAACATTGCCCCTTCATACCATGCTCTATGGATGCACTAAAACTGTGTCCATGATACTGATGTTAAAGGACGGGACACTGCCAATAAAGCCTGGATTGAGCCCCTGAAGAATTCATGAAACAATAAATCTGAATGTTCCCACGATTTGAACTATGAAGCTAGCATACGAAATGAAGCCTGAGGTTCCATCATTACATTTGCAGAACTGTGAGGTGTAATACAAGAGCTCACACTGAGCTTTCCTTCAGCACTAATGAAACTGCTTGGTAATGCAGAATTGTTCAATAGTCCTGGTATCTAACCATTGGAATGTTATCATTTTACACTCTGGGGTCCCAATCAGTAATGTGGTCACAGAGGCAGAGAATGTAATGGCAGTACCTCAGACTTCACTGCGTACACAGGTTCACACTGTCTTACATTTCAGTATTTCAGGGGCAAGAGCCAGCCTTACTGACATCTCTCCTTCAACATTCTCATTTCCACTTTATCTGTAATTCAATTTTTTTGTTGAAATTGTACTTTTAAATAACAATTGCTGTAAATGGAATATGTTCTGTCTTGCACCTTCCTGCAAAGCTGTTTGCTGGATTTTTTCTGTATTATATAAAGAGTTAAGCCTATCTTTGTCATGTCTCAGCTCAGCGATTAAGGAGATTTGTGAAATGCTATAGGTTATTTATATGCTGCTTACAAATAGGTTCAATATTAAAAGAATCTTGCATAAAAAAGAACCCTCTTGTAAATGAACATATTCAATTCAATATTTTAAGTCTAGCACCTTGGGATCTGTTCTGTTCATCTAAAGCATTAAATACTGCCGGCATTTGTTAAAAAGGTCAGAGTCTCCTTACGTAGGGTCATCTTTTAAAACAAGTAAAGACAGGTTTGGTTCTACTATGATATTTAAATTGTAGCGCTGTTTAGATCGACTGAATCAACTCCGCTGTTTATACACATTTAGATGTCCTTTGACTGCAGTGCCACATTTGTATTCAGTGGTTTAGTAGCTGCAATCAATCACTCCATTGTAAGAATGATCTGAGCTACAAACAAAACAGATGCTTTCTCACTTGTTGAGATGATTACAAGAAAACCCTAGATCTGCAGAATGAACTCCCCCCAGAGCATCACAAAATTAGGATTAGGGTTAGGGTGAAATCACTCTAGGTGTGACATCATTACTCTGGGTGTGACATTGCTCTGACTTGTGACTTCACTCCAGTGTGATTATATTTCTGTCGTCCTTTCCAGGCGTGGAGATAAATCTGCTGCAAGACTGATCCTCTTCTAACCCTTCATTTGTCAGTAGGGGTACATATCTATACTTAATATCTTTAAACATTTATTTTAGTTATTCAAATATTTTAATAAAACACATTTATCTTTCATAAACATCCTTATTCAAACTGTGTATATATATATATATATATATATATATATATATATAAAAAATCATCATAAAGCATCTTAGATATGTCCAGTAAGATATGTTGATGAGAATGATATTGTAAGTTTTAAACACAAAAAGGGATTTATTTATCATGGTTCCCAGGTCACAATCACAGTTAGACAACAGAGTATTTGGTCAGTTGATCAATCTTTCTTTTCATTCTTGAGGAAGGTCCAGTTTGATTACAGAAGTCGCCACAGCTGACTCAGCACTGTTTTGATGAACTGTGCGTCTCGGTCTCTGTGGGACCAGACCTAGTCAATGTTGTGTGTGGCATCAGCTGCTATGGTACTGGTTACAAATAAATCTGCAGTATTGCTGTGGTGCATCTTTTGTAGTGAAGGTCCCTGCCCTATAGCATTGTGATGCACAGCAAAGAACACAGACTTGTATATAATGTATGTTTATAAGTGTTCAGTGGATAGTACCTCCAATCAAGGTGAGAGTGGGGTGCTGTGTCATAGAAGGGGTGCAATAGAAAATGCACTCTAAGCTTGATTAGAGTTAGCCACTGAACGCTTGCTGTTAACTTATTTCATCTGCTAATTTAAACATTCTGAATGTTTTGTCGCTGGGAGAGTTTCCATGTGTGTTCTAATTTTTCTCCAGACATTGTGCTTGAGCCAAATGACCTAAACATTTCGGACTTCCATTGGCTCAGTTTATTTTACTCGACAACACCCTCTTTACACCTAAGGTAATGAAGGGGAAAGAAGGTGGTTGATATGCAAATTAGCCATGCGTAGCGTTCTTGTGCTGTTTTTGCAGACAGCTCAGGAAAACGTGGTTTCCGTGCACAGAGAACAAGTGCATGAGAGAATCTCACCATGAAATCCATAGCTGTCAGGTGACATCTTGTTTGAATGAAACTCTAAAGCACAGTGTTAAGCTCATGTAATAAAGCTGTGATTTGTAAATACAAGTATGTTCTGTTTGTTCTTTTTTTCTGCTATGTACTGTACAGTGCTTTGCAATACTTTTGTATAAAAAGTGCTATATGAATGAATCACATGACTTGTTCAAGAAAAAAGAAAATAATTAACCTGGAGGTATATAAAGAAACTGTTCAACCCAGCTATTGCAGATCACCATGGCTGAAAACCAGCGGAGACGTAGGATTATAAAGTTCTGTGCCAGACACCTTCCACGTGTGCTCCTAACTAGACTGTCTGGATTGGAAGCAGTGGACGTTTTCACGTGAATGCAGATTTCCATGCAAAAATGGGTGTGTATTTCGCACGTTTGACGTCATGTTCACGGGTAAATGAGATTTATGGAAGGCCATCTCTGTCAAAAACATTTTAATTGGTACTTGTTCTAAAAAAATGACACGAGCTACGTATTTCCTACCTTGTTGTCTAGTCATTTTACATTAGTGGTTTGTCATGAAAATGTATTCGCTTCTTATGCACAACGTAATTGACGCAGTAGTCAATAACCTTTAGCGTGTAATTTAGACAAGAAGACATCAATTTAAAATAAGGAATATTGCAAATATGGCAGCGAGAGATTTTATTCTGAATGCATGAATACACTTGCCGTCTCAGTGGGTCAATTACAACGAACTAGTAGAGTTAGTATGGAGCTGCATACCAGCTGGCAAGGTGCTACCTCGGGATCATCCTCAGCTGTGTACTAACTTAATACCAATTGCAACAAAAAAAAAGAAGCGGAACAAAGTTGGTGACTAGCTGATCCCCAGCTTTAGTACGGTACTAAGGATTATCGTTTGTTTTGGTGCTCTTCCAAACAGGAACTGAAGAGGGCCTGTGCTCAAAATCTGAGCTATTGTTACAAATTATATTTTAAAAGTGGTTTCTCGTTAAGGTTGTTTTCTTTCTGTTTTTTTTTTTTTGTTTGTTTTTTTTTACGAAACCTAAACATCTTAATTATTTTATTTATTTTGATTTATTCATGTATAAGTTTTAAACTTGAAGGGTATATTTACACACAACAACAAATACATAGGCTGAATTACTCCTTGCGGTTTTTTTAAATTTATTTATTATCAAAATGAGACCTTGCCTCCCTCAACAGTGTAAACATTGAATACAATATTAATTTATTTAAAAAAAAAATGTATTGCACAGACAGAGAATGAAACCAGCACCTCCAGCACAGCGCCGATCCGCTGTGGTGCCATGACCCCTTCGTTATGAGCGGTTTTTAATATTCTGGTGTTGTGTCACCTACCAGTCCTGAGCATTACAACATGCGTGCTACAGCCTACTAATATGTAGCATGGCAACGAAAAGCATACTGTAGCGATCTCTGTTCGCGCAGGCAGGCGCATCACACAACATGCGGAGGGTGGGTGGGAATCCGGGACCTCTCACACTAAAGCATAGCGCCGATAACCGCTTGTGGCGGAGTATCCAGCCCCTTTGTTTATTATTGTTTTGATTTATGTGTTAATGCAATGACAAAAGCAGTCCGATATTATTATTATTATTATGATATATTGTTTGGCCGGACGAGAGAGACGCCGTCTGCCAGATTATTGTTTTTATTTTTAAAAACCTCATGAGGATGCATGACTGATCAGCTACTGATTATTTAACTAGCTGACAGTCACACGTCCATATTTAATCTCATCCAGAATATAAAAGGCTGTAGCTGTCTGTGCTCGAGGGTGGAGTGTAAAAGGAAAGACGTATGTCGTATGTCGTATGTCGTATGTTGTATGTTGTATGTCGTATGTCGGTTTCGCAACCAGCATACTATTTTTTTTTTTTTTTTAAACATTTGTTTGTTTGGCCCTTGTGCCCTTTTGTTTTGTGTATTATTTAATAAAACGCTGGACGCCTTACTGTCTCAGTTTGCACCGCCATTCCTCACTGTTTGGAGTCTGTTTCTGGTCTGATGCCACCACTGCAAGCCACCCTTTCACACCGCTGTACAAGAGCTGGCTCCTTTGCAAGAAGTGTATATCGGGCTTATGTCTTGTATGTGATTACATCACCTACCAGCCCTGCTGCTGCCTTCCCCCATCCACGCTACAATACTTTGACACAAGTATACATATAGCCAAAGGCGACGCGCAAAGGGGACACGCCTGGTCACAAATATAGTTATTTGTATTTATTATCATAATGTGAAATTGAAATCTGATGCACATTTTAAAAGTACAAGTAATTTGCTTTGTATTTCCTTTTTGTTTTTAATCAGAAGTGTTCTAAACCTAATATTTTTTAACTATTTTACACAACGCTGTATTTGCTTTAATGTTAAAAAAGATTGTTCTTTATTTTTTGAAAATAAAACATCAGTGCACAAATAAGAAATCAGGTTGCCAATTGCACCACTGTGATTACTCACCTTAGTTACCATTTCCATCCCCTCCCCCGGAAATAAAATCCTGGCTGCACCCCTGCTGCTAGGGTTTATTATTTAAAATTTAAAATGCTTATTTTTATGTTTTTTGCAAGTGGGTAGAGAATAAGTGTGCAGTTTATTTCGAACTTTCAAACCTTAATAATATAACCAAAGCTTGTCAGTCAGCGAAAATATGTTCTAAAATGGTGTGAATCTGATATAGCCCTGTACAATGGTAAAAAGACAGCTACATTTGGAGTTTTTCTACAACAAAAAAGCTAAACCACAAACTCCAGAGATATCAACAGAAAACGAACCTGACTTCTGTAGTTCAGAATGTTATTAACAGCATCCAATGTGATATTATTATTCATCACCCTTCAAAAGACCCGCCAATTACTGGAAGTACATTTTATGGTGGCAGAAAATAAATAAAATGTGTATATATATATGTTATGACATACTTGCCTTAGACAGCCAAGTTTTTACTAAACACAAACAAAAAGTAAACAATAATGTCATGTGACACTACCAGCAATGGTAGTGAATAGAGGATGGTACAAGACTGTACAAACGCTAAAAATAAAACACAATACAACAAACTATAAATCAAAGGTGCTATGAAAACAGCAGACCTTGCAGCAGCCCCGATCACAGTGATCTCTATGTTTAGACTGACGCTCTGCTGAGAAAACGCCCACCTGCGTACACATGCTCTTTTCTTTAAATTCATTGGCTCATATTTCATTTCTAAAGAAGTGATTGGCCTAAATTTATAGGCGTCGTTAACAAAATAGAACACGTAGTGTATCGCAGTACTACTCGTAGTAATGTATTTAAAACCACTCCTAACAGCATACGTTTTTGACCCAGGTGGGTCCATAATACACTACGCATTCTATTTTGTTAACTATGCATACTAATTTTGCTATATGTGCAGATTTGGGCCAATCAGTTCTTTAGAAATGAAATAAGAGCCAATGAATTTAAAGAAAAGAGCATGTGTACTATATGATCTGATGAAAAATCGCATCACATTTTCCGTGCTCTTCCAAAAGTGATCAGGGAATCTGAGCCTTTGAATGTGCAATCCCTGACCGCTAATAATACTAACAAGTTAAGCAATGGGGTTTCTGGGTACACTGGAGTAGGCTTAATTGCTAGCTGAGGCAATGCCTCCACATAAAGCAAAGATATACTGTATTTAACCACTGCTCTAGGACTATAAATAAACCAGATGACATGGTACTATAGAGCCACTAGGTAGGGGACTCCCACCACTTTAACGTGTACTGCACAAATGAAATATCATAGCCTTTATGCTTTAAATTGCAAATATAAAACAAATTATATAACATGCTCCCAAAGTCTACAGTAAAACAATAAATTAAATTAAACTAGTTTATGCTATAAAATGGAAAAGGAAACTTATGCTGACTGAAAACAGAAGTAGTGATTGTTATTAGTCCTCCCTTTTTGTTACACTTGCAAAAGGGTTAATTTCCACAATATGAATATTTCAAAGGCAAAAAATAATACAGTTTAAATATATATTGTTATAATATAGCTTTAAGTCAAAACAGGACCCAAATTAAACAAAACAGTACTTTTTATAGATTTACATACCGGTATATATATATAACACGTGTGTTTGTGAGAAACTAAAATACTTGCTTTACTTGAATTCAATCACAACGTGGCAGGCCTGTACTTGGCTATAGAGCATATAGGCTGGAAAATGTCACTTCACCCTACATCCAGAGCTAAAAAGCAACCGGAACTCAATAAAACAAAACAGCTTAATAAGTAAATAAAATAAGAGTTCTTAATGTCTTCCAGTTTCAAATCTTGTTGCCGGTGGAAACATCAAGCTTTTCCAGGTCACTTGGGTTGCTATCCAGTGATCTAATCAGTATCTTCCAATGCTATCTTTTTGAGTTTTTCCCACAGAATAACTGATGCTGCAACTGAATTAGT